>NW_024424453.1:21595896-21737386 GCF_017311325.1 Ursus maritimus | reverse complement strand
CTCTGTCATGTGTATGCATCCCAGTTTCCAGAGAGATTTTGACCTTGAGAAATCTCAACATGTTGTTCTGAGCGTGGTTCAAATTCAGTAGGAAAGAGTGCTATGATTGGGTGGCGGTGTGTGCCGTGGGTATGAGAAAGGGAGATCTGGGAGCTTGTTAGGGACTGAAAGTCTGTGCCCCCCACCTCCACTCTTACGTTGAAGCCCTAAAGCCCCATTGTGGCTGTACTTGGAGACAGGGCCTTAAAGGAAATAATTCAGGTTAAATGAGATCATAAGAGCAGGGCCTCGATCATTATAGTGTCCTTATAAGAAGAAATACCAGAGAGTTCATCTCCCTCTCCACATGAACACATCAAAGAAAGGCCATGTGAGGACATAGCAAGAAGAACCATCTGAAAGCCAGGAAGAGAGCTGTTACCAGAAACTGAATCGACCAGAACCTTGATCTTGGACTTCTAGCCTCCAGAACTGCAAGAAAATACATGTCTGTTGTTTAAGCCGCCCAGCCTGTGGTACTGTGTTACGGCAGCTCGGGCTGCCCGCAGAATTGTAGCACATGTCTCATGTGGTCCCCATCGATGCCAGAAAACTTCTTCATTAAAGGTTTTTAGGTGAGAAAATGCTGATTTGCATTCTTGAAAGACAACTCTGGTGGCAAAGTGGGGAGTGGTGGGGCGAGGAATAGACAGGAAGTAGATAGCCTACTTAGGTGTGTCTCAGTAACTCAAGGGCAAGAGGAAGAGAAGCCAGGAGTGACAGTGGAGATGGGAAGAGGATCAATTTGAAAGACATTAAATGGACAACATCTACAGGATTTAGTTATCAAACATGAAAGACAAGGAGGAAGAGGAAAGAGTAATGACTCACCCGTTTCTGGCTTGGGCAGCTGGGATAGGCAAAGATACAATTCATCCAGGTGAAATATGGAAGGAGGAAGAGATATGGGGAGAAAAATAAGTTCACTTTTACAAAAATCTCAAGTATAGGGGCGCCTGGGTGGCTCAGTGGGTTAAGCGTCTGCCTTTGGCTCAGGTCATGATCCCAGGGTCCTGGGATCAAGTCCTGTATCGGGCTTCCTGCTCAGTGGGGAGCCTGCTTCTCCCTCTCCCTCTCCCTCTGGCCCTCCCCCCTGCTTGTGCTGTCTCTCTCTCTCTTGCTCGCTCGGTCTCTCTCTCAAATAAATAAATAAAAATCTTTTTAAAAAAACCTCAAGTATCACCCCAGAAGATACTCATTAATGATATGGGAACACAGTGACTTTACAGGGGACAAATCTGACAGATTTGTCCATGCTAACCAAGGAATCAAAGTTAACATCGCCAGTAATGGGATAGGTGGTCGCTGTGAGCTTCCTGGTAAGATGTACTGAGAAGAACTGAGCTTTGCTTATGCGGTTATTCCTGCCCAAAAGGCAGAATACAGATTGAGGGACATTCTGCAGTATAACTAGTCTGCACTGCCCAAAAATATCAAGCTTGTGAAAGACAAGGAAAAACTGAAGAACGGTCCCAGATTAAAGGAAAGTAAAGGCACCCAACCACTGAATGCAATAACGATCATTACTGGGGCAGTTGGTGAAATTCGAAGAAAGGATATAGACAAGCTCACATATTGTACCAGTGTTAATTCCCTAAGTTTGATAACTGTGCTGGTTCTTGTAAAGAACTCTTGTTTTGGGGAAATACACACTGAAGTATTTAGGGGTAGTGGGGCCACATATTCTCTATGGGCGCTGGTGGCAAAGCAAAAGAGTGAATATTTTTAAATGTTAACATTTGGAGACTTGGGAAAAGGGTATATATAGCCTAAAATTATATTTAAAGAAAAAGTTTTTAAAAATAATACATTTTTGGACTTGACAAATTAGATGTAGGTGGTTATTTGGATTCTGTGTATTTTTTTATTGAATAGGGTTAGCAGTCCTCCTCCATTTCTAGAGAGTTCTTGGCGAATATACTTCGTTTACCTTCAGGCGTCTAACCTTCGCTCTCCCTCTCTGGTGCCTTCGTAGGCCTCTTCTGCCCCTCCCATCCCCGAGAGGCATACACTAGGCAGGCCATCGCTCTGCTGTCCCCAGGAACAGCCCATCGTTCAGCTTCTGAGGTTTCATGAGCCCTAGGGATGAAAGTCCCCTGGACCTAGGACCCTCCTGGAGGGAGCATCCTTCCTCTGCTGTCTGCAGTTATGATGTCCTTCTGTTTCAGTCTCGGGGATCCAGCCTCATCAACTTATCATCCCCGTGCCTCATGCTCTTAGACTGTCCTCCCTTCAGGAAGTCAGAGAGGGTCTCTGGACTCCACGAGTTGAAGGCCTTCCCCAGCCAGTCCCCTTTAAGGCCCATTTCTTTCTCATGCAGGGTTAGCCTCTCCCTTCTTACTTCCCTAGTGGGACAGAACAGACTGCAGGTGCCTCCTCACACCCTGATATGCGAGATCAGACCCCCTTGCAGGATCTGCAAGAGTCTGGGAGACCTGTTCTGTGGGCTAGATTTACTATCTGCCCACTCTGGCCTATCACGTGAAGAAGATAGAAAAGCCTCCTGGAAAAGTTTGTTACTGTGCTAGCTGACTGCATCCGTTCAAACCCCCGATATCCTATTTACTAGCTGGCTGACCTGCGGAGGTCTTTTAACCTTTCTGAGCTTAGAGACATTATCGATAAAATAGTAACAGCAACGAAAACACCCGTAACAACATCAAGGCACAGGAAGAGCTTGGCACGCGGCACTACTAGCTCTTGTGTTTTGTCAGACGGGGAAATACTTCTCAGAGAAGTTCCCCTGGGCCATGCCTTGTTGCGTCTCTCTCTTTATTGATGTTTCCCCACCCTGAGCTTTGCTTCGAGAAAGGGCTTTGGACCAGCCCTGTAGCCAGCTCCTTGCTATTTCCATCTGACTTCCTTTCTTCTTCCTCGGAGTTTAAAAGAACACAAAAGCACCACCCCACAGTGCTCCCGTGGCCCTGGGGAGGGGACTGAAAGGTGACATCAATCTCCAACTTGCCATGAGTACAGCCAGATGGGTATTAGCACCAGCCTCCTTCGCTGGCCACTGTGTGCCAACCAGGTGAGAGAGAGAGTTCTTGGCCTCAGGAGACCATAACTATGTCTTCAGGGCATGAAAAACAGCTACGCCATGACCTCAGGTCCTCTGGCTTGGTTCTCACCAACTGGCTGGAGCATGTCTCCAGGGTCTACAGTGAAATGACAAATCTGCCCAGACAAATATAGACATGCAGAGTAGCCCATGAAACAAGTACATGATGGCCCGACTTTTCCAATGTTCTTCGCAGACCTAGTGATTCATGAGTCTAAATTGACAAGAAAAGTGCAGGGGAAGTGAAATAGATATGCCATCAAGTTCAAAAGGAGGGAGGCCGAGAGGCTGAAGTCAGACTGGCCTAAAGGCGTAGACTGTCCCATGTTCCAAAATTCAGGCCTTTAGTGTCCTTCTCCAGGAGCTGAGCAAATGTGAAAATATTTTTAATGCAAGAGCTGGAGGCTTTAGGGTAAAGACTTGTCCATGTTTTTTGTTTTTTTTTTTTTTGTTTTTTTAAGATTTTATTTATTTATTTGACAGAGATAGAGACAGCCAGTGAGAGAGGGAACACAAGCAGGGGGAGTGGGAGAGGAAGAAGCAGGCTCATAGCAGAGGAGCCTGATGTGGGGCTCGATCCCGTAACGCCGGGATCACGCCCTGAGCCGAAGGCAGACACCTAACCACTGTGCCACCCAGGCGCCCCTTGTCCATGTTTTTGGACACATCGTTGTTATAGCCCTGTTTGGTCTTAAGGTAAAATGTTAAAGGTACGCTTTGAATATTTTGCAAAATACCCTGAATATTTAACTTCTCGCCTCACCTTCCTCTACTCCGACTTTATCCAAAAGAAAAGTGCGAATTGGACTTAGAGGCTGCTTGTGCAATGCAGCTGGGTGCAGAAAGCTTTATATACAAGCAGTACTCTAATGACAGGAATGAGGAAATCAAGTCATCAATGACCAAAAGAACTTGCCTTCCCACCCGTCCACCGGAAACAGTTATGCCTCATGAGTGTACAGACCTATGAAAACGATCCACATTTAAATATTTAAAAGTAAGCATATTTCTCTTCCCCGACTCACCAGAAAGAAGGCAATTAATAACTCAGGATCAGGAGACACCCCTCACATTGCCATGTTATAGGTTGGTGGGTGCTGATTCAAAACAATGCTATCGACAAGTTCTGAAATTAGTTTCTAGCTGCGGGACATATTCTTATTAAGAGGCAATGCAGTTTCCCTACCTCAGCCACCATGAAGCAAGCCAACTCATGGGTGAAAATGACAATGGGTTAAAAGCTGGTGAAGAAATAGGAAAAGACATAGTAGTGAATGGTTGCTCATCAGAATGGAGGGGGTAGAGATAGGAGTGATGGCCTTTAAACACATTCATTAATAATTTGAGGAAGGAAGTGAAGTGCAAGTTTGTGTATGATGCAATATTGTTCCAGTTGCAAAACATCATGAAGAAATGAGAGGAACTCTAGATGAATTTAAAACACAGGGTAAGGGCAATAAAGGGAGGGAGATGGGACAGACTTCTTGTAATTGTACTGTGAGTAAATTTTATTAGTCTTTATAAAACTTTATTTCCTGAACATTTTACATTAAGGAAACACTGATTCTGCTAAAGATCCCTGCAAAGCAGGCCAGTATCAGTAAAGGAATATTAACATCCTTAAATATTTACTCAGAATTAAAATAATTAGGAATGATTCCGGATGGAGAAAAAAATGGAGTTTTTGGGTCTTAGTGAAACATTAAGATAATTCTGAAACCTGCAACAGGAAGACTGGGGGGGGGGGAAGTGGAGTGTCACTTCATGTAAAATTGCCTTCATACCTTTATTAACAATTTAGTAATAGAGTTATGGACTTGGCGTTACGCTAGTGAAAAAGAAGGGAAATGAGGAGAATCTGGTATGGATATTGATAGTTTAGTTTTTGGATATTGATATTTTGTTTATCTATTTATTTTTTGAAGATTTTATTTATTTGTTAGAGCAAGCAAGCGAGTGCAAGCAAGCACAAGCAGGGGGGAGCAGCAGGCAGAGGGAGAAGCAGGCTCCCCACTGAGCAAGGAGTCCAATGCAGGACTCAATCCCAGGACCCTGGGATCATGACCTGAGCAGAAGGCAGACGCTTAACTGGCTGAGCCACCCAGACATCCCTTGGATATTGATATTTTAAAAAAAGAAACAAACCTTTAAACACCAGCTTTTAATTTCTAATTATAGGCTCCTACTAAAGTTTCTGGGTCCTATTTTAATCATTCGGACAGGTATGATAATGAGTAATAGATAGAAAAATCGAATTTTCAAAACAGGAAAGCTTCAAGTCTACCGAATGGAGAAAGTAAGTGAACTAATATGATTCAATCCACTCATTCAACAGATATTTTATTGAGGGAGTTAGAAACTAATCCTGGCAAGAGATAAACAAGTACACAGATACATAATGCTCTGCAGAAAATGATCAATGCCACAAAAAGGTACAAATAAGAACCTCTGTCTGTGAGGAAAAGAGACACATGGATGGGGAGGCAGGAAGAAGGTCACTCCTAGAGGGCTGGTGGGAAAAGTGGCTCAGTGTGGCTGGAGCTACAAGGAGTTAGATAGGCTGGGCCCAGTCTCAACCCTGAGCACTTGCCTGAGAAATCTGAACTTTATTTTCTGGTTGTTTATAGCACTCTTTGTGACCTGTAGTGCCGTTTGCTTGATGGCTGAAGGGATGAATGAAGCCATTGATATATTTTGAGCAGACCAAGTGACAAACTCCAATTTTTGCTTTAGGAAGATTAAGTGGCATGTGTAGGAGGAATGAGAGAGATGAGAGTTCTATTATAAGAGTTCCAGTCAAGAGCATGAGGTGACATTTACTGTGTTAATCCTACTACGTGCCCAGGATTCTACCAGATGCTTCACACACATACTCTCAATAATTATTTCATCCTGATAGTAACCCTTTGAAGAAGGAAGAAGAAGTATAGCATTCCCATTTTATTGTTAAGAAACAGGTTCAGAGGGGTTGAGGAATTTGCTCAATGCCACACGTGTAAGAGTGGTCGAACTAGGCTCCAAAGCAAGTCTGTCTGCCTCATAAGCTCATGCCTTTTTCAAAACAAAAAACAAAAAACCCATAACATGTTGACACTACTCAAGTAAGGGTGAATTTAACAAGTACAATGACAGGGAATGAAAAGGAAAGAAGAAAGAGAAGCAATTTTGGCAGAATCAGAAGTGTGTGGCAGCTGAAAACAGTACAGGGACAAGGGATTAGAAAACGAGTCAAAGTCTCTAGCCCGGATAACAGACTATGGCTGTGAACTCAGATTTGCAAAGGAAGATAGCGAGTTCATTTTGGGGCTTTTTGTTTGCCATGACAGCAAAACATCCAAATAAGAGGACATAGGTCCATCTTCTCCCACAAGTGTAAAAATCCCTGAGAGGTCCCCCGCAGCACACATGGAAATGGCAGCATCACTCCTCAGTGACAGACACAGACTAAGGCCATTCTTCCTGGCTGTCCAGCCTTTGCACAAGTGACTTCTCCTCCTTGGCACATTTGTGCCTCTCCCCACTGACCTTCAGTTCACTCCTCAGTGCATTTCCCAGGAAGGCCTTCCCTGACTCTCTAGTTTCCTCATCTTAGGGCTTTTCTCTAGTGCCTCTGTCCTTTTCTGTGTCTGTCCCCGACTGAGTGGCTGGAGGGCTGGGGCTCTCTGAGGTTATCATTAAGTCTGACCCTCAAAAAATATTTGTTGACAGACTGAATGATTCCTATTGTTGCCCTGGAAAACAACTACCCTGCCTATTAAGTCACAGTTTCTTTCCTCTTAGGGCAGTGCAGTTAACAGCCTCAAGACCAGGAAATCATCCTCCTCATCTCATACCAGGGTATTATTCATGCAGTTTACTCACTGTGAAGAGTTCCCTTGAAATAAAGCTAACAACTAGTCAAAGATTTACGAACGTCCTAGCGTCAATCAAATTTTTAGCAAGCCCACTGATGGGGGCTGGAGGGGATGGGACCCGATCTCTCTTCCCTCTGTTTCCGAAATACACAAGCGGTGGTAAGAGCTTCAGAATTTTTCCATGGGAGGATCTCCCGTGCTGCTCTCATGTTGTAATTGGGGGCTATGATTCTTTTTTTGAACCAGCTTTTGCAGAGCAGTGTTCTTACTTAAAAGTGAAGATCCGTGTGTGTGGTCGTGTGGCTTGCGGGTGGGGAGCATGAGGATGTTATTGGGGGAATCTCTAATACACCTCTTGGCTCTTTTTGAATAAGGTAGTTTTGAGGTCTCTCAACTGTCAAATTCCATTCTGTTTTCTTTCCACAGGGAGTTCCCTTGAGCGTTAGAAGCTGTGGAAGTCGGCTTGTGGTGGGGAGCCTAATTCCCAGAAGCATTTGGGGATCTCGAGAGGGCTGGGGTTTTCCCTCGTGGGGTTTCAGGGCTGCTCAGAGCCACGACTTGGAGCGCACTTGTCTAGCGCCTGGGCTTTTATGGGGCAAAGAGCAGGAAAGCCAGGACTTCGGTTCGCGCCTGGGCGGCTGAGGGTGAGGGTGGGGGTGGGGTGGGGGACGGGCGGCGACTGCAGGGACCCGGGTGGGGCGGGGGCGGGACAAGCGGGGCGGGGCGAGCCAGTCTGAGGCCCGGAGGCGGGGCCACGCGCGGCTTGCCCCAGCCCCGGCCGCCGCTGGGCTCCGCCTCGCCGGCTACGCAGGCGGCGGGGCTGCGGCACGGGCCGGGCGGCACCATGGCGGCGGCGGCGCCTGCTGCTGCGGCGGCTTCTTCCGAGGCGCCGGCGGCGACTGCGACGGCTGAGCCCGAGGCCGGGGACGGGGACAGTCGAGAAGTCCGAGTGCTGCAGAGCCTGCGGGGCAAGATCTGTAAGCAGGGGCCGGGCTGAAGGGACCCACCCGGCGGCGGCGGCCGCCGCCGCGGGGCTGAGGGGGCGGCGGGCGCGCGGGGGTGGCGGCACCGAGCCGTGCTGGGATCGCGGGGCGAAGAGGGGACCTGGGCAGACGGGGCCCGGGGCCCGTGCACGGGGCCGGGCGAGGCGCGCGGGTGAGGCTGGAAGGGGGGTGTGTTGGGGGAGGCGTCGCCTCGACGGGGCGGCGTGGGCTGGGGCTGTCCTTGTCCGGAGGGAGTGGAGAGCCGGGAATTTGCGTGGAGGGGGCGCCCTGAGCAGCGCCGGCCTGAGGGGCTCGGCTTTGGGGCGCGGCCTGGACGTGGGGACGCCCCAGCCGGGGGCGGAGGCCGGGGGCGTGAGCCGGGGGCGTGAGGAGTTTCCGGCCGCCCTGGGACGCAGGCCTCCGGGCGGTGCGGGCGCCGGGGAGCGGCTCCGAGGTGGGAGCGGAGCGGTAATTACGGGAGGCGCGGCCGGAGGAGGAGGAGGAGGAGGGCGGGGAAGTGGGGCTGGCCCGAGGGGAGGGGGCTGCCTGCTTCCTGGGCTCAAGAGCCTGTGCGAGGTTGAAAAAGGCGCCCTGAGCTGGAGGAAACAGGCCGCCCTGGGACTCTGGTGACCGCCGCTCGGGGTGTTCGCAAGTGAGCGCGCCGGGAGGGGCTCGGGCCCGGACACCTGTACTCGCCCCACCTCGCTGCGGCGGGGACTTGGATCGAGAGACAGTGTGACTGACAGGGACTTAAGACAGGATGTAGTGGCTTCCTGTGAGCAGGTCTCAAAACACAGTCATCCAGCCCGCACTTAACCCACTTAATTCCTTTCCTTCTCGTGCATTTGTTACTTTTGTGAGTGAGCCATATTAGCTGACTTAATACAAAATTTTTGCTCAGAAGCTCTGAGCGTTACAATAGACCATTTGAATTCGGTCATTTGGACATTTGTTTTTAAAAAGTGACTGGGAGTCAGAGTTACAATTTTTTCACAGTAGTTTATTCAGAGGAAACGCCTTTTTTTTTTTTTTTTTTTTGCTATTTGTAAGATATATCAATAAAACTTATTTTTGCTTTTGTCAAAAATCATTTTTCTTTATTCAGTATTCTCAGAATGGAAATGTGCTTCATCTTTCAGGTAAATAACCCTTAGTAAGAGGAGTACTTTTTACTTTGTAAGAAGAAAATCGAATATATATTGCAATAAAATGGCTAACAATGCTCTTTGTTGCACAGGATGTGAAATTTTCCTCTTCCTGAATAGTGATATTAATTGAGCTTGGATTCTCTCTTTCCTCTTTTCAAGTTGCTCCCCTCTTCAAGTACTGAGATTTTATTAAATCTCAGAGGCTGTTATGTTAAATTTTCTCATCTTTTTGTTCCCAGAAGTAGTCCTAGGCAACTTAAGATCTTGAGTACAGTTCTCAAAACCTGGAAAATGACATCAGAGAAATAGATCTTGTCTATATCTAAGTTCCCAATATTAAAATTACTTTCTAGGATATAAAATCTTTTCAAAATTCAGATTAAGTCTTATATTTAATATTTACATATATCTAATTTAACATTTGGGAAAACTATAAATGGGCCAGAGTTGCCCCCTTGATCTAATTTTCCAAATTTTACCACTTTTACGTTTTAGTGTCACTTGATGCTATGCATTGTCCAGTGGAGCCTCACTGATTTATAGAGCTGCAGGTTATACTATGGAACATACATACATCTTGGAATTGAGAGTTAGGGTTGGGCTGTTTCCAGAAGGATTTAGCAGCCCTGCACCTTTACCTACTCCATAGCAAAGATACCACAATAGGAGATGTCACTGTGAGTGAAACTCAGACCTACAAATACAAAAACAACTTTGTTTCTGTGCCTTAAAACAATCCCACTACCCAGATTTGGAGATTGATCATCCAGTTGCTGGGAATGATACTACCACCTTACCCATAGTGGGGTATCATATTTGTTATTTCAGTCAGTTTCTTGCTTTTGGAATTGCTTGGCTTATAGCTCTGGTCACTATCTGGTTTTTAGAAAAAAATGTATTAGGATACTTATATATGAAGCTTTTCCTCACCTCCCTGTCCATTTCTTTGCCCTTCTTTTAGCTGGTATAATCCAGAGTTGGTTGACCTTCAGAACCCTGTGAAGAGATGCCTTTTTCTGTTTCCCTGAAACTGACATGTGTGTTTTACAGGGTGGGGGCTGGAGGGCTGGAGGAGTCATTAGCAGGTGCTAAAGTCACAGAAATGGGATGGTGGTGATTCTGACAATGAAGATACTAAGCAGCTTGAGGGTGTGGGTAACCAGGTCAGCTTTCCTTTTCACCATACTGGGATACCTCAGAGGAAAGCCTGATAGTACCCACTAGACTGGAGATGTGCTGGGAGATTTCAGACTGCTGTTTGAGATCCTCTAATCTCGGGAGTTAGAGCTCCATAGGGCTCAAAGTGAGCCTCAAAGGAACATCCTTTTTTGTAGAGCGATAGGACCCTTCAACTCCAAATCCTCCCAGCAAAAAGTGAGGATGGATTGGATTTATTTATCTTTAAAGTCCTAGAGATAATAGTCTACAGTCTTCTTTAGGGGTTTCATTCCAGTATTTGTTAATTTTATTATATCCTTCACAAGGTGAAATAACCAGATCGACAGATTGGAAACCCACTTTGTGGTCAGTTTCAATCAACTAACATTAGCAAATCCAGTGTTGCTGACAATATTTTGTCTTCTATGCTGATCCTCAATTCCCTGAGGTCGTTTTAGTGCCCTAGGAAACCATGGCCATTCCAAATGGTCAGCTTCCCTAATATTTAAGAGGCAGGTATGGTTGTTGAAGTCCTAGAGTTGTTGAATGAACTCTTGATAAAGGAAATTAAGTTACTACAGACTCCATCCTTTGGTGTGAACTGCCATGCAGTGAGTGGCCGGTATGCTTAGTACCTGAAGCACTTTTGCATTGCCCCCCACCCCAACACCCCACATACAAGCTAAAGAGAGGGATTGGAACTTTCTTCTTTGTACATTCAAGCTTCATGCTGTTATTTTACAGTGTCTTTTTGGTTAGGGCCTTTGCTTTTATCTAATGAAATTAGTTTGTAATCAGAATGTAGGAATGTTGCTGAAAGAGCCCATGCCACCTTGTTCCTGGGTTTACCTGCTCAGGGGAGACCAGAATCTGAGGATTGGTCTCCTCAGATTGGTACGCCAGCCAGATCTGAGGATTCGTTTGAATATTGAGATGTCCAGTACAGTGTGAGATCTGTGGGATCATGATGTGTCCCAGAACACACTTGGTCTCCTTGGTATCTCTAGACTGAATGATATAGGGCTTTTTGGGAAAGTAGGATCTGTGGGGTCTGGTTAAGGGCTTGAGTTTAGAAGCTTGGTCAGGTTAGTTACCTGACTTTCTTCTTTTAATTTCCAACTGTTAACCTTTTTGTGCCTCTGTATTCTTTTTTTTTTTTTTTTTAAGATTTTATTTATTTTAGAGAGAGTGCCCATGTGCTGAAACCAGGAGTCGGATGCCTAACTGACTGAGCCACCCAGGCGCCCCTGTGCCTCTGTATTCTTGTTTGTATAATGGATATAATAAAAATACCTATCTCACAAGATTGATTTGAGAATTAAATAAATCCCCTTCTCTAGTCATTTCTCTCCTTCCCCCCAGGGGCTCGGTCAGACATGGACCATCTCTTGGGAAGGAATAAATAGGAGATAAAAATTAATCTTTATCTGATGTTCTTATCAACGCTTACTGGCATTTCCTGGTGTACAAAGCTGATTAAAATCAGAAGGACTGTATTCTGTTTCATACATTGTTAGTTATTAGTCATGTGATTTTAGGCAGCTCGCTTACCTTTTGAGCTTACCTTCCTCATCTTTAAAATGGGAATAATGCTTCATCACTAGCCATTTTGTACTTGTTGTTCCCTCTGCCTGGAAGTGTCTTTTTCCTTTCCTCCACCCCATACGTATGTCAGGGAACTCCTACACATCCTTCAAAAGCCTGCTGCATGTGATCTCCTGACCAAAGCCACCTTTGGGGCGGGGCACCACCACCCCCATCACTGGAGAGAATGTGTTAGGCCCTTGTACTGCTGGGGAGTTGTAATTCCTTGTCCTTATTCTAGCACATTTTATAGAAATTGTTTATTTTCCCCATTAGACTGCAAGCTCTTCCAGGGTAGAAGTTATTCCTTTTTTTTTTAAACTATCCCACTGTCAGCATAATGCCTGGGACATAATAGGCCTTTAGAAAATGCCCTACTTCTCACTATGTTATCCTGAGGAGGATTTGAAATACTAGATGTGAAACTGTTTTGTAAATTTTACGGATAAACTAGAAGATGATAGTATTGTTGAAAGAAAACTTCATGGGTCTGTGACAGGAAGTTCATCCCTTTCAAAATCACAGTGCCAATTGAGCTTATGTTTGAACGGATTCCAAAGTTGCCTCATTAGGAAAAGGATTACATTTTTCTAAATGCATGAGTGCTTATTATTAGGATATTTGAATATCGTTACCTGACTGTATTCCATGAATATTGTTACTAATTGGTCCTGGACCTGGAAAAGAAAAATCTCATAATTGTGCTTGATACAGTAAATGTTTTATTTGTCATGGAAGGTTGGAATTTTTTAGTAGTAAGGTATTAATCAAGACATTTTATTGATCCTGCAATAGAATTGAGAGAGATTAAAAAGTTTATTCATGCTAAGAATTTATTACTATCAGATATTTGAAATTAGATGAGTTATTTAATAAATTAATAGAGGGAAAGATTGCTTGAAGGTTTGTTCATACTAAGAATTCATTATTGTCAAAAATTTGAAATGAGATGATGAGTTATTTAGGAGCGAGGAAGAATCCGTCTTTCAGATGGATAGAAATGAGAGAAAAGAGTTCTTTGTAAAAGTTCACAGAGCAGTCTGCTAATCATTTGCTCTGAGGAAGACAGGAGGTAAACCTCAATGAGTTCATAGAGTTGTTGTTTTTTTCTTTTCTTTCTTTTTTTTTTTTTAACTTAGAACTCTTTGAATAGCTTCTAAGAGACTGTGGAACTAATGTAGCTGAAATAAAACTATCGTTTTATCCTTTAATCTTAGATGCCAATCCTATTTCCTTTTTAATGTGCTTTATGAGATTATTTGACAATAATATCAGATTACATGTTTTATTTACTAATAAAGTTCTGTTCTCTTTTAAGAGCTGCTGACAGTTTTGTTGTACAGTCATCACTTAATGTAAATTAAGACACTTTATATTATTAAGAAATTTTTTATGATTTGCCTTTGGTTTTGTGTGTTATCTCAGTCATCAAAAATCAGTAGCTAAAATAATATGCTTTATGATGTTATACCAATGTACATGCAAACATCGATGAACAATAATTGACAAATTTGTTATTGTGGACTTCGTTCTAGGAATATCATTAATGACAGAATGACTTTGGGCAAATCCTTTAACTTTGCCCAAAGACTCCCTATTTTTTCACTTGTGAAATGAGAGGTTTGGATGTGGTCTTTAACATCCCTTCTAGCACTAAGTCTTAGTTGCTTTTTAAATTGAGCCATTTGCTTTAAGACATTACATCAGATGCTTTTATTTTAATACTAAAATGTTTTTCCTATGTCTGTTTTGTATAAGATGCACGGTTTGAAATACTTTTCCAAGATTTTAGGTAATTTGAATCTTAAAAAAATTTTTTTCTGTGGCTATTAACTTATTCAACAGTACATAATATCGAGTGTCTGTTAGGACATTAGCCCCCTGCACTGTGAATTGAGCCTAGGCTGTGAATGGGATGTTTTTGGAAAAGCTCTTACTAGTTTATCCTTCAATCTGTACTAAACAGCAGTTGCTTTTAGATACCTGTATTCTTGAGAGAATTGCTGAGGTTTGGAGCTGGAAGATAGGGAACATATTGTGTCCCCTTATTTTACAAATGAAGAATTTGACACTCAGGTATTCCAAGTGTTACACAGTTAATGCCTGTGCCTGTTGAGCACTATTCCATTACTATCAAAGTTCTTTCTGAAATGCTAGGTAGAATGAATTCGTCATTAGTATGAATGTTGCAAATGTCCCACATTTAATATATGAGGATTGTATTGCCTGTAGTAATATATCCAGTAGTAGTAATACATTTTCACTGTGCCATCTACACACTCTCATCTGTTCCTTTTTTTTTTTTTTTTAAGATTTTATTTATTTATTTGACAGAGAACACAAGCAGGGGGAGCAGCAGGCAGAGGGAGAGGGAGAAGCAGGCTCCCTGCTGAGTAAGGAGCCCAATGTGGGGCTCGATCCCAGGATCCTGAGATCATAACCTGAGCTGAAGGCAGATGCTTAACCGACTGAGCCACCCAGGCGCCCCTCATCTATTCCTTTTTTTTTTTTTTTTTTAAGATTTTGTTTATTTGTCAGAGAGAGAGCGCGTGAGGGCACCTACAAGCAGGGGGAGGAGCAAGCCGGGGGAGGAACAAGCAGGGGGAGGAGCAGGCTCTCTGCTGAGCAAGGAGCCTGATATGGGACTGGATCCCAGGACCCCATGATCATGACCTGAGTCCAAGGAAGACGCTTGGCTGACTGAGCCACCGAGGGGTCCCTTTTTAAGAACTTTGTGAAGTGGTTAGGATTAGTGATGAAACTGTGCTTGTGACCTAGATGGAGATTGAGCCTGGTTGTTAACCTATTTGTGTCATGCTATAACTCAGCTGTTTTCAGTCCTGACTGCCTATCGATGTCACCTGTGAACTTAAAAAAATTCTGATGCCCAGGCTGTACTCTAGACCCACTGAATCAGAATTTCTGGGGTGGTACTTGGACATCTCTGAGTTTGAAATGTTCCATAGCGGGGCTCCTGGGTGGCACAGCGGTTAAGCGTCTGCCTTCGGCTCAGGGCGTGATCTCCGCGTTATGGGATCGAGCCCCACATCAGGCTCCTCCGCTATGAGCCTGCTTCTTCCTCTCCCACTCCCCCTGCTTGTGTTCCCTCTCTCGCTGGCTGTCTCTCTGTCGAATGAATAAATAAAATCTTAAAAAAAAAAAAAAGAAATGTTCCATAGGGAGTGATAATGGACCCCTAAGATGGAGAACCTCTGCCTTTGCCAGTTGAACAGACTAGCCACAAACTACCCGAGTGTTAGCAACCTGCTGTGCATGACCATTTTTATGTATGTATGTATGTATGTATGAATGAGACAGAGAGAGAGTGTGGGTGAGCTCTGGAGGGGGAGGGGTGGGGGTAGAGAGAGAGGGAAAGAATCTTTTTTTTTTTTTTTTAAGATTTTATTTATTTGACAGATAGCCAGCGAGAGAGAGGGAACACAAGCAGGGGGAGTGGGAGAGGAAGAACCAGGCTCTCAGCAGAGGAGTCTGATGTGGGGCTCGATCCCAGGACCCCAGGATCACGCCCTGAGCCAAAGGCAGATGCTCAACGACTGAGCCACCCAGGTGCCCTGAGAGGGAAAGAATCTTAAGCAGGCTCCACTCGGGGCTCAGTCTCACAACCCTGAGATCATGACCTGTGCTGAAATCAAGAGTCAGCCGCTTAACCAACTGATCCACCCAGGAGCCCCTGTGTGTGACCATTTAAAGAGTACCAGTAGAAAGTGTGGTGTGATCACAGGGAGTTTTATTTGATTATTTTTTTTAAAAGATTTATTTATTTATTTGTTTGATTAGATAATACCAAGTACCTGGTACAAAACTGAAAAGGTACAAAAGAGTATACATTTAAAAGTAAGTTTTCTTACTTTTGTTGCCCCTAGCTGTTATTCCCTCTCCACTAGCAAGCATTACCAGTTTCTTGTCTGTGCTTATGGAGATTATTTAAGCATTTACAAACATAAGTGTAGGAGTATTGATCTCTCTTTCTGACCAACATACAAATTGTAGCAAAATATATACGTTGTTTGCCTCTTTTTTTTTTTTTGCACTTAGTAGTAGTAGCTTGAAGATTTGTGGTATCCATACGTATGGGGAGCTGCCTCTTTTTTTTTTTTAAACAGTTGCTTAATATTGCATCATCTGGATATACCACAGTTTATTTAACCAGTCCCCTATTGATGGACATGTAGGTTGTTTCCACTTTTTGCTATTACAAACAGTATTGCAATAAATAACCTTGTTGTTATGTCATTTTTGATATGAGTGCCTGTGTCTGTAGGATAAATTCCTCGATGTTAAATTGATGAATTGGTATGTGCATTTTTATTTTGGAAAGACAGTGCCAAATTGCTTTCCACAGAAACTATAGCAATTTTTGTTCCCACTGGCAATGAATGAATGCCTGTTTCTTTGCTCACATAGTGTGTATTTTAAAACGTCTTGATCTCTACTGGTCTGATGGAAAGGAACATTTGATTCGTAGTTTTAATTTGCACTTCTTCTGAATGAGTTTGAGGATCTCTTCATATTTTTAAGGGCCATTTTTATTTTCTTTTTTTTTAGTGAACTTGTTTATTTTGTTTGTCCTTTTTTTCTATTGGATTATCAGTCTTACTGATTTGTGCAAATGCTTTATGCAATAAGGAAGCTAGCTATTTTTTTTAATGGAAGGATGTTTAAAAATTTAGATGCTTTGGCTGATGCCTGCGTTTATTCTTGAGAAGTTGATTGTGAGATCCAGTGAGGGCAGTCAGTTTATTGGTTTCATCTGCTTATATAATTTCTGATATTAGAAGAGAGATGGAAAAAGAACTTGTTGAGGAAAGATAAGTATTTATAAACAGGAGTTAAGAGACAAATAGTAGATTGTGAGAGAATATTTACAGTAAATCCTATTAACAAAGAGAAAACACTTGCATAATACTTATTCTTTGCCAGATACTGTTTTAAAGCCCTTTAAGCATATTAAATTATTTATTTATTTATTTAAAAATATTTTGGGGCGCCTGGGTGGCTCAGTTGTTAAGTGTCTGCCTTCAGCTCAGGGCTTTCTCCCACCGTTCTGGGATCGAGCCCCACATCAGGCTCCTCTTCTGGGAGCCTGCTGCTTCCTCTCCCACTCCCCCTGCTTGTTTTCACTCTCTCGCTGCCTGTCTCTCTATCAAATAAATGAAATAAATCTTTTTTTAAAAATTATTTATTTATTTATTTATCTGAGAGAGAGAGAGAGCACAAGCCTGGGAGAGAGGCAGAGGGAGAGAGTGAGGGAGAAGCAGACTCCCCGCTGAGCAGGGAGCCTGATGTGGGGCTGGGATCATGTCCTGAACCAAAGGCAGATGCTTAACCGACTGAGCCACCCAGGCGCCCTGGCACATTAAATAATTTAATCCTCATCATAACTCTATAACATTTATTATCCACATTTTACATGTGGGGAAACAGAGGCACAAGAGAGCTAAACCAAGTAACTTGACCAAGATCAAACAGCTAGTGATTGGTGGAGTTGTCATTCAAACTGGGCAGGCTGGCTCCAGGGTCCAACCTCTTGCTCCTAACCTATATGCTGTACTGCCTCTGTATTTGTTAGTGTCCAGAATATATAAAAAGTTCATACAGATTTTAAAAAGGATAAGGGCATTAGAAGAATAAAAGATATGAATAGACATTTCACAGAAAGAGGTAAAAAAGGCCAGTAAACATAAGAAAATACTGGTAAGATTTAATAAAAATTAGGGGAATGCAAATTTTTAAAAGCTATGATTTTGTGAAAAAAGGAAAGCTTGTTAATTTCAGTATTTGGTGGGGGTTTAGGGAAGTAGGTAACTTTCCTCACTGTTGCTATGAACTTAAATGGGTAAAGCAGTGTTGGAGAGCATTTTGGCAAGATCTGTTGAAAATCTAAATGTATATTCCCTATGCATTTCTACTACATATCTACCCTGCAGAAACATTTGGACATTTGCAAAAGAGTTATATATAAAGGTGTTTAATGTTGCCTTGTTGGAGAAACAAACAATAGAGACAACTTAAGTGTGCATTGTAGGAAAATGGCTAGATAATATGTTAAATATTCCATAGCAGCTAAAAAGAATGAGGTGTGTCCAGAGTATGACAGGAAAGAACTTCAAGACGTATCATTTGAGTGAAAGGACCAAGTCGTTAGAATGGTAGGTGTTTTATCTTTTCTACGTGTTATATGGGAAAACGCACAGAAAGAGGTTTGAAAGGAGATAAAATGTTGGTTACCTCAGTAGTGGAGAAAGTGAATTAGCCTTGCTTATAATGGTTTAATTTTCTATAGAGTATTTATATATTAGCTATGTTATGAAAAATGACTATATGTAAATGAATTTGGTACAATTTTAGTCCAAGCTCTCTTGCTCTGCGGTTGAAGACTATCCTATCTACAGAAATAAGGGTAGCCAAATGTTAGGCTTGGTAACTTTTTGAATGCCCCGGAAGTAAAGTCAAATTTTCTGTCAGGTTCTTTGGTAACCTTTTATTTTTATAGAATTTCAGACAAAAATTTGTAGGAGCAATATAGTGAAATCCCATATACTTTGCCTGTTTTCACCAATTGTTTTTGTTAAAAAAGTTGACTTTTTAAAAAATTCAGTGTTTCAGAGGAATGAGGTAAAAAGAATAATTTTTATCCTTTAAAATATTATAACACTTGTATGAGTGGTGAGGAACCTCTTAGTTTTGAATTTGAACAATTTTATATAAAATTTTCTTAGTGGATAGGGGAAGTGAAAAAAATTTTTGAATATATTTGTTCTTTTCCACGTACTATGTTAGTATACTTTGGAAATTATTTCATTTAATCCAAATTCATGAAAAAGATTGTATGCCAACAAAAAGGTTTTTTTGCTCAGAGTTTAAAAAGTCAGAGCCAGGTTTTCAGAAGGTCTGTAAGTTACCGAGGTCACTGTCCGTTTGTTTTCCTATTTGCCTGTCAGATGGTATATTCAAAAGAACTGATGTGTATATTTCTTTTATCAGAAGTTGATAATTATCCCTAAATTGGTTATGGTCTAATATAATGGATAGTCAATAAAAGTAGAATGTTGGGATGCTATAAAAATTTATCTTTAATACTGTTTAGAGAATTTACAAAAAATGTTACTCTTCTCTCTGCCTGACTATGCTCATGTGCTTTTGTCTGTGCATGTAAATGGTTCTCCTAGAACACATAACATGTATATACTTGTACATGCACATTTGTAGGTACAATTTATTTATATCTGGGTGCTACTTTTTTTTTAAGTACTGGATCATAATGAGTCCCATTTTGCATTTGGGCCACCAGGATGCCATTATCAGAAATAGCTACCATGTCCCATTTGTGTGCTATCCATGTAGCCCTTAGTTTTGCCACCACCTGGCTTTTCATTTGCTTGCCATACTGGGTTCTGTTGGTCAGTTTAGGAGACTTGCTAAGCTTCATGTAGCTGTAGGGACCATTGGCTTATTCTAGGAGAGATTCCTACCATATGTGCTTCAAAGTTTGGTTTGCTACTTGAGAAAGGGGCCATAGGGAGCTTAGGAATCAGCACACGTTCAAAAGTGAAACCTGAAGTGGGTAAGACAAACTACAGGAAGATCCTGCCCGCAACTTGGTGACGTATCTGTATAACCCATGGACACTTCTGGCAATATCTTGCAAAACTTGCCTTTTTATGTAGTTTCCTAACTTATTGTTCTGGACTAAACTTCAGTGAGAGGTGATTAATATGATAGCAATATAGATAACTGTATGATAATTGTCATGCATATGACTTGTGTAAAGCAAGAGGCTCCTAATTATATTCTGTAGACTTTTCCACTGAGGAGTTGCATCTTACCTACTAGGACATTTTTGAGGAGTTGCCCTGGAGTTTATGTTTTAACCTTGACTTTATGCTTTCTCAAGAATTGTACTTGCAGGGGCGCCTGGGTGGCTCAATCAGTGGAGGGTCCAATTCTTGATTTCAGCTCAGGTCATGATCTCAGGGTCATGGGATCCAGCCCTGCGTTGGGCTCCGTGCTCAACAGGGAGTCCGCTTGGGATTCTCTCCCTCTGCTCCTTCACCGCACCTCTCTCTCTCTGTCTCTAAAATAAATAAAATAAACCTTAAAAAAAAAAAAGTTGTACTTGTATATTGTTGATGTTTGATAGGCACAAAACAAGTTCTTTGCTCACTGCATCTAGGCTACCCCTCTAAACTCTGCTGGATTCCTGGAGCCATTTGCCCACTCAAGTGCTTGCTTAGTGGTATTACCTTGCTTTTAGGCATGTTGATGATTACACAGTGCTTTATTTTTACGATGGAATAGGAGTTCATGTTACTGAAACTATTATTCCTGATTTCTTTAACCTTCCAGGTTCCATGTTAATATTATAGTGCCTGTTGTTAAGCAGAACCAGATTTCTGTTAGGGATTATGCAGTGTGTTGATTTTTTACAATTTGTCAGTTGAATGAGATTATAGAATCTCAGATTATATATTTTAAAGATAATTTATCATTTACTGGGAGTGAGAAAAATTGCTGACAATCTAGTTATCTCATCATCTTAAATTATGCATGAAAAGCCCTACCCTACTGAGTAGGAGATACTCCAGCAGTCACCATTGCTTATTGGTACCATTTCTCATCCTGTGCCTGAATAATATCACAAATGTATAACTTCCCAGTGGTGCTTTCAGGGTGACAGCTAAGGAGGGAAATAGCTTCGTAACCTTTTTCTCCTCAGCAGTTTTTAGGCACCTCGCCCACTTTTCGTTACCAAACACCTAATACTTTGAAGAGGGTGAATAGGAGACTCTTGGGAAGGTCAGGTGTGATTATGGCAGTTCTTCTCATGTAAGATTTCTTTATCCTATACAAAGTATTTATTAGATATATAGAAATCAAATGAATGCTAAATGGTAGTGTAGCATGTTGAAAGCATAGTTTTCTGCAACTTTTCTAGAAATCACCTAACCTTTCTGAGCCTTAGTTTCCTCTTCTATATGTTTGGAATTATGGTCTTTCTATCTTTCAAAGGGGTTGTGAAAAGATTGGATGACTTAGTACTGCTGGCACGTGGTACTGTTAAGTATGGGCTGTAACATAAGCTGTAGTGATACTGGGTAAAGTATATTTTCAGAGTTTTGTTGATGAACAGTTTATTTATGTGTACCTCTTATCTTGTCGTAGAAATAAAAATTGAACTTTATAAGAAAATTTGAAAGACCTTATAAATGCTAACATATAGGATTATCTTATTGTGCATAATTAAATAGCATAACACATTTTAATTTTATACTAAACTTGTCAACAATGAAGCTGTATATATTCTTAAGTGCATATTTGATTGATTCTTCTTCACTGTTTTTTTGTTGTTGTGGATATAAATGATAAAGTTTGCATATTTTTTTCTTTTCCCCATCTAAAGTTCTAGTCCTCGGTTCAGCTTGCTGTTCCCGTTGTTAGAACATCATATCCTGAGTCACACGGGCCAAATTCTGTCAATTCTGTCTCTGTAGTAATTTCTTCCAGTTTTCTTTTTCCTCCCATTGCGCTTTCAGTACCTTAGTTTAGGCCCTGTAACTGTCAGAGTAACTTTCCTGAAGCATAGATCCAACCACACAGAAACTTTTAGTGACCCTCGTTGCCTAGCATGGCGTTTCAGATTCTGTTGATTCCACCCTTTCTTTACAGTCTTATCTCTTCCTATTCCCCTTTCATCTTCCTTTATGCTTTAGCCAGTTTGTACTATTCACTGCCTCCTTGGAGGTGCTCCTTTTGTTCTCACCTTCAGAACTTGTGCCTTACTCCTGGAGTGTAATCCCTCTACCCCCCATTTCTATATTTGGGGGAAAAAAATCACTCAGGGGAAATTACTATGAAGATCATGAAGTAATGTATATGAAGGCCCTTAAGAAACATCTGCTGTATATAATGTATATATTAATTTATTCAGTAAATGGTATCTACTATGATTCAGCTTTCTTCTCACCCCAAGTAATCTTTTTTTAGGATCATCTTGTTCAGGACCCTGGTTTGCAATTTCTTAGGGGTTTATCGCCCTGGGATCTGTTTCGGTTCTTAACTTTGTATCCTTTCAAATATACTTGGGCTTCAGGGTACCTTAGGATAATTTCAGAAAGGAATAGGTGTCTATTCCTCTCAGCACTGCTGTATTCAGAAAGACATTGAAAGTGAAAAGAAAAGACTAGGCTTTAGAATTTGATTTCTGTCAAATCACCTTACTAGCCAATGTACCTGTGAATTTTTTGGGGGGGGGGTTGTTTTAATTTATAAAAGGAAACAGTAATGCTTCTCAGGGTCATTGTACACATTAAACAAGATATTTGAGAAAATATTTAGCACTGTCTTGACTACTTGATAAATATTTGTCATCTTCTCTTACTTCCGAGTATCGTCCTCCTCTGGGACACACACAGACACACATACAAACCTACAAGTATAAGTGCACACACCACCACCCACATACACATAAGCACATATGTACAAACTCACGTACATGTCTAGAAGCAGATACACCAGAATCTCTACCTCCTAGCCTGGTATTTGGAATTCTAGTCCTATGTAAAATTTGTATGGTAGAAACTGCATACTATCTAGTGACCTTTGCATAGAACCATTGATCTTGTACACAGAGAGTTGGCATCTTTTCATTTTTGTTAATCTAAGTTATCAGTTTTGATTCCCAGTGGTGTTTATCTTCTTGGTTTAAATTGTTTGCTTTTTGCCAATGACTGAAAGCACTGTTTTCTCTAAAATATTTACTTGTCTCCCTCTTCCTTCAGGTATTTGTGCAGAAGTTACCTTCTCAGTGGAACCTTCTGGGCCGTGCCCCCCTCGCCCCCCCCATTTATGTGATGATTCATTCCTGCCTAACACTTAATTAGTAACACATCATCTTTACTTATTTATTGTCTGTCCATTTGTGTTAGCTCTCAATGAGAACACAGTTTTGTCTGCTTTTCTCACTCTTCTATCTCGAGCATCTTAGTGTAGTTACTCAGTAAATATTTGAATGTGTGAATTTCAGGATAGGTTTGTTTTCAGTATGATATCTCTGTGTTAACACTGTAAGGGTTCTTATATTTCGTGCTTTTGATAACTATATAGGAAACTTTTTTTTAACCTTTGGTACAGTTGACATAGATCAACTTACATCAACTGGAAAAAAGATATATGCAATTTTATAATTTGTGATGTGATATTAGAACTTCCTTTTTGTCCATGCTAAAATTCTACACACATGCACACTCATACTTAACTTAGTAGATATATTTCATTATCTATCATAAGCAAAGCATGGTGCTAAGAACTGGTGCCTTCCTTTGAGAAGTTTGTAATTCAGTGGTGAAATGTATAGCTGTCTCCTTTGCTAGTTCCTTCTCATCTCTACTAACTCAAAATGGTTAGAGAGTTTTAAGGCTGTCTTTAAATCTCTTTTTTTTTAAATCCATATTTACTCTCCTTTTGATCTTGTATAGTCTTGTGGTTTTATAAATATTATGTACTTACTGATGATTCTAAAATTTTCCCACAGCCAGGACTTCTTTGTCCTGTTGACATCTACACTTGGATGTATAATTGGCATCTCAGACTTAAGATGCCTAATACAAACTGTTGATCTCCCTCTCACAACAAGAGGCTCCTCCTTCTGGGAAATGACATCTCTGTTCATCCCTCTGTTTAGGCTGAAACTCTAAGAAGTCTTCCATAACCCCTTTTTCTATCATACCCACATCCAGAATATAAAAAATCCTCTTGGCTCCATCTTCAAAAATATGCCCAGTTGACCACTTCTCTCCATGCCAGGATTGCTCCCTGGTCTAAGTTATCTGTAATCAAGGTCATTACAGTAGTCTTCTAGCTACTTTCCTGCTTCCACCCCTTCCCCTCTGCAGTGATTCTTCTTTTTTTTTTTTTTTTTTTTTTAAAGATTTTATTTATTTATTCGACAGAGATAGAGACAGCCAGCGAGAGAGGGAACACAAGCAGGGGGAGTGGGAGAGGAAGAAGCAGGCTCCCAGCAGAAGAGCCTGATGTGGGGCTCGATCCCAGATCGCCAGGATCACGCCCTGAGCCGAAGGCAGACGCTTAACCGCTGTGCCACCCAGGCGCCCCTGCAGTGATTCTTCTAAAACAAAAGTTAGATCATGCCTTTCTTCTGCTTAAAATCTTTCAGTAGCTTTCCATGTCGCTCAGAAAAACCCAAGACTTTCCTATTTAACCTGCTTCTTTCCTTAACCCTACCTCATCTCTTACTGTTTCCTCCCTGTTCCCACTTTGCTTATTGTTTTACAGCCATACTGGCCTCCTAGCTATCCCTTCAGTGTGCCAAACTGTCCTTTCTAGGGCCTTTGCATGTTTTATTCTTTCTGCCTGTTCCTCTCTTTCCCCAGATAATCTATCTACATCGCTCATTTCCTCATTGATGTCTTTCAGGTATCTGCTCAAATATCTTAATAGAAAGGCCTTCCTTGATTCCCTATATAAAATAACATTGCTCTCCTCCTTCTCTTTGCCCTTTGGGTCTGGCATTCCCTAACTCTCTTACCCTACTTTGTTTTCTTCCAAGGCAATAAATACTACATACTTACTGAAGAGTTTATGATGTTTGTCTCCCCTGTCTAGATTGTACAACAGTTCCATGTGGGCAGAGACTTACTTCTATTCATTGTTATATCCCCTGCATTTAAAAAAGTGCCTGGCATGTTGTAGGCACTTAATTTTATTTGTTGAATGAAATGCAACAAGTGCAATACAATACGATCATTGTAGTTGAAGTACATGTAAGATGCAGTAGGGAATAGAGGAAAGAGTGACATGACTACCTAGGAGTTGAGGGAAGAATCTACAAACAAAGATGCCTTTAAGCAGAACTTTTTGGAAAAAAAAACAGGTAAGAGCATTCCATACAATGAAAATAGCATTGCAGGTGTACAGAGGCATGAGAGAACACAGTGTTCAAGGAACCAAAAGTATAGTACTGTTGGAGCATAACTTGTGGGGGTAAAGATTAAATAAGTAGATGAGGCCAAACGTAGTAGACAATACCAGACCGTGAAGGGTCTTTTGATTTTTATCCTGCAAGGTAGGTAGTGTGGAGACACTGAAGACGTTTGAGAAAGGGCGTACATATGTTTACATGTTAAAAGGTAAGTGGCAACAGTGTGAAGGATGGGGAGCAAAGCTAATTTCAGCATTTTATTTAACATATATGTGATGTTGCAGGGTACATATGATGCAGAGAAACAATTACTTTGGCGTGAATGGGCAAGAGGCTATTTATTTTATGGTTGGACGAAACCACTAATGTGTAGTGTGAAAGTTCAGTTCTTGGCATATTTGCGGTATATCTGTAAGGGAGAAGAAATGCCCAGTGGAGGATTAGTTTATCAGCTATAATTTCAATAAGAAATGGTGTTGCTCCAGTATAAAAGATGTTGTGCTTGAAAGCCAGCCTCCTTTCTTCATAGAGGAACGACTGTTTTGTCAATAAAATACCGCCTGATCTTGATTAATTGTTGAAGGAAATAGTGACAGTTATAAATATAATCAGATCTGTACTATTTGCTATAGGGCCAGCGCAGCTACCTTGTAGGACAAATATCTGTCTTTTCATATTGTAATACCCTGATATGCACAGAACTCTTAAAAATGAGGGATAAGCTAAAAATATTTCCTTTTTTCATTCAGTTGCAAGTAAACCCATTTTCGTTATTTCACTTCTCTTGCTCAAGTATCATATTTTAGCAATATATTGAATGTTTTGAATACTTTAATCTTATTACTTTAGGGTCAAGATCCAATACGTAAATTTAAGGGTGAGATGGAGGTACCCAAAATGGGCTACATGGTGTCAGTATTGAGAATTTGGCACTCCCCAATTCATCAACGTGGTACTGTATTATGGAGCATATTTTTAAAAACACATCCAAATACTGCAGTAGGAAATGATGAAATGTTTTCAAAGGCAGATATAACAATACAAAGAATTAAGATCCATTTGTCTCCATTTCCCAAGTCAAAGCATTCGCTTTTTGAGCGTGCTGTGCTATTCAACTCATTATCTAATGGAACAATAAAGGTAGTTTTCGGTGAGGTATTGCTTTATAATTTCTGAGTCCATGTTTGATCCAGATAGCCACATGTAGCTGAAAGATTTACCAAACTCTGATGGTCAGTAATGTGAGATGCGATTTTATTAATTTGTTAGAAATAAAGGCTAAAAAAACAAACCAGTCAGGATTAGGTTACAGAATCAACTCTAGCTAGTTTAAGCAGAAGGAGACTTAGTAAAGATTTTAGGGGTGTCTACATGGCTCAGTTGGTTAAGTGTCCGACTCTTGATCTCAGGTTTGTGAGTTCAAGCCCTGTGTTGGGTTCCACACTGAGCGTGGAGCCTACTTTAAAAAAAATTTTTTTTTGGGGGGGCGGCGCCTGGGTGGCGCAGTCGTTAAGCGTCTGCCTTCGGCTCAGGGCGTGATCCCGGCGTTATGGGATCGAGCCCCACGTCAGGCTCCTCCGCTAGGAGCCTGCTTCTTCCTCTCCCACTCCCCCTGCTTGTGTTCCCTCTCTCGCTGGCTGTCTCTATCTCTTCAAAAAAATAAAAATAAAAATCTTTAAAAAAAATTTTTTTTAAGTGGTTTATAAAATTGTTAGAAATTCTGACTGAAGAAATATAGTTTGAACTCTCATGGATGAAATTCTAATGCCACATTGCAGCTGAGCTACCAAGGGAGTTACTACCTCTTTTAGAATCAGAAAGGTACCTGCAGAATTGGGAAGCTGTAACTTACTTTTAACTGTTTGAGAACCTTGCCACCTCTGCTGTGATCAGGAACCTGCCACTATTAGCAAGCAGCCATCTTCATCAGTAAGCTGTTGTCGCCACTCCTGGCTCTAGAGCCAGGCCACACCTGTTATAACCTGTATGATAGAATGGGTGCCTTGTGCCCTTCTTGACATCCATGAAATCTGTGACAAGGGGCGCCTGGGTGGCACAGCAGTTAAGCGTCTGCCTTCGGCTCAGGGCGTGATCCCGGCGTTGCAGGATCGAGCCCCACATCAGGCTCCTCCACTGGGAGCCTGCTTCTTCCTCTCCCACTCCCCCTGCTTGTGTTCCCTCTCTCGCTGGCTGTCTCTATCTCTGTTAAATAAATAAATAAAATCTTTAAAAAAAAAAATCTGTGACTGGATAGAAGGACTTCAGAAAACACTGCTGCACAAAACTTGTATATCTCTGTGACAGTGCTTAATAGTAGCAGCAGCCTCAATACAGCCTCCCTTCTCTTCTTTCCACATTTCTAGTGAATGCATCTGATTGGTGGAATTTAAATCATATCCACAACCCTAACAAGAAAGACTG
Source organism: Ursus maritimus (assembly GCF_017311325.1). Taxonomy (NCBI): domain Eukaryota; kingdom Metazoa; phylum Chordata; class Mammalia; order Carnivora; family Ursidae; genus Ursus; species Ursus maritimus. The sequence goes on along the minus strand of NW_024424453.1, from coordinate 21,710,183 downwards.
GGGAATGTAGTTTTTAGCTTTCTAGTCTCTGCAGTACAGAAAGTCATATACCAAAGGATGTTGAAATGGATGATGACCACTGATCTACCATATCTACCACAGATATAGATCCTGATTCTCCTTAAGGCTAGCCATTACCAAACGGTCCATATAGATAAATTGAGAAAGATTACAAATAATGCTATCAAATAATGTTGAGAAACTTTTAAGTATTTGTTTTTCAGTATATTTTTATTATTTATAATGATGTTAAAAAATATCTAAAATTTGTGCTCCACCTATATGATAAATATAGTGGTCTCTGGATGCCAAAAGTTTCTTTAAGTGTTAATAGGTAGATGAAAAGTCTGAACGAGGGAATAACAAAACCGTCAGAATGGGTTATCTAACGGAAATGGGTTAAAAAGAAATGGGTTATCTATCTGAGGAAGGTTTGGTGTTATCAAATACTGAAGCGTGATCGAATACGGTGGGATCTGACAGCAGTCATTTGATTTGGTGGTACTTAATGTTGTTAGCGTTCTAGGGATGCCTGGGTGGCTCAGTTAAGCCTCCAACTCTTGGTTTTGGCTCAGGTCATGACCTTGGGGTGGTAGGATCCAGCCCCACCTCAGGCTCCGTGCTCAGCGAAGAGTCTGCTTGAGATTCTCTCTCCCTTTGCCCCTCCCCCTGCTTGCATGTGCATGTGCTCTCTCTTCCAAATAAATAAAATACTAAAAAAAGGTATTACTAGTGTTCTTGAAGGTTCTAGTAAAGAAATAGAATCAGAGGCCAAATTGCAGTTTCAGGCTGTGAGTAGGAAGTTTTGAAAGGATTGGAGCAGAGGTTATAGAATAAGTTGTCAAGGAGCAGTAGTTATATTTCTTTCCTTCCTTCTTTCCTTCCTCCCTTCCTTCCTTCCTTCCTTCCTTCCTTCCTTCCTTCCTTCCTTCCTTCCTTCCTTCCTTCCTATAATTAGAACATAGGTGAGGCCCCTATGCAAATACCACACAGGAGACAAGTACAGCCTTTCAAAGTTCCTCACTTTTGTCTGTGTAGCTTGATGTGAAGTGTGTACTATTAAGATAATCTCTTTCTGCTTAGAGATATAATGGGTGCAACATTTTTTATTAGTTCTCTAACCATTCATTATTTCACTTTCAATTATTTTTGTATAGAATGGCAGTTAATTATTTTGATGTATGTTTTTTTATAAAGTGCCAGTTAATTACTGTAGTTTAACGTGTTGGTAGCTGACTTAATCAGCATATTTGTATGATTAGTGAACTGGACATTGATTGGATGAATTCACCTTCAGTGTAGTTTATTTAAACATAGCTTTAGTGACAGATATTCAGTGAGTACAGATTATGGTAACTGCTTTTATAGGAAATAATGTTGAGTGTGCTACGTATATTACATAGATCTTAACATTTTTATTTACTCTAAGTAAATATATGATAACGGCAAGTTCATTGGATTCTGCACACAAAATAATCCCTGTTACTCCCCCCACAAAATGGTGGGTGGTAGAATAGGTATACATTTATACAATGTGGTTTTCTTACATTGCACTTATGTGATGGAAATGGGAACCTGTTCAAGGGCAGTGATTTAGTGTCCCAGATTCCCTCATTAGACATAGAGCATGTTTATTATGATTTAATTCCTAATTTGTTTACATTCTAGGCCCTTTATGGTGACCTAGTTGGATTTGGGGTTAAAAAAACAAAACAAAACACTGTGGATTATATAAAGAGAGGAAACATCAAAGAAGAAGAAAAGACGTAAAGGAGAAGAAGGTTGAGAGTAATGAAAACAGAATTGGTAGACAGTGTTGTGGAATGAGAGTGAGGGAATTGGGTAGGGAGAGCTCAGAAGATGGATGAGATTTGAATAAGAGAAGGACATCTAGTCTTTAGGAAGAGGAAAATGGAGGGACACAAATTCAAATATATATTAGTTTTTCCTGTTTGGAAACTGGTTTATTTGTAACAGCCAACCCATATTAGTCAATTTTTGAATCATTTGAAAGATTCCTGATTCTGACTTGAGTTGAACATAGTATGTTTATTCTGTTTAAGTGATAACTTGATTTTTTTAAATCTCTCAATGGCAAACTTAATGAGTCTCATGCTCTACCACTGACTTTCTCATTGAAATAAAAAAATGGTTTATTGAGTTTTTCATAGGTGCTGCTTAAGTTTCTGATAGGCTTTGTTAAAATACATTGGTTTAATTGGCCTTTAGTTTTAAAGTTGATAAGCCGACAGAGACTCGACTTTATCTAGCCCAAATTGTCCTCAGGAAAGCTATGTTTTGGTAATTTCTCTGAAGCCATTTAGCCATTTAGTACTATTGGTAAAACAGGAATGTTAGTTTCATGATTCTTAGGGCAGTGCTATTTCCCTTATGCCAACTGCCTTCCTTTCCTAATTGAATACACATTTCTGTGTGCTTTTGGCCCATGGGCATCTCACAGGAACTTCAAAACTAGACTTACTAGCTTCTTTTTTTTTTTTTTAAAGATTTTATTTATTTATTCGACAGAGATAGAGACAGCCAGCGAGAGAGGGAACACAAGCAGGGGGAGTGGGAGAGGAAGAAGCAGGCTCATAGCGGAGGAGCCCGGATTGCCGGGATCACGCCCTGAGCCGAAGGCAGACGCTCAAACGCTGTGCCACTCAGGTGCCCCTAGACTTACTAGCTTCTTTAATATTCATTTAAGAAATATTTCTCAAGTGTCCACTGTATGACAGTCATGATTTAGGTTTTGGTGATTAACCAGTTCTCGGGCCTCAAGAATGAGAGATGCAGGAGATAAATATGTAAAAATTACTCGTTTCAGATGGTTATAAATGCTCTCAAGAAAACAGAGAAATAGACTATGGTAGCAGGATTATCTACTTCAGACAGAATAGTCAGAGAAGCTTTCTCTGAGGAAGTGACATTTAAGCTGAGACCTGAATGATAAGTAGAGCCAGCCGTGTGAAGTTGTAGGATTAGAGCATTCTAGGCAGAGGCCCTAAGCTTGAATGAACTCGGCATAGTTGATGAATGGAAAAAGGGTGAACACTGAGAAGAGTGGGAAGAGGCCAGAGAAGAGAGGACAGTGGGGCAATGTAGACCATGAAAATGGGAATTTAGAAATGGGATTGTGTTCTCAGTGAAATGGAATGGTTTTGGAGCAGGGGAGTGACTGCCCTGAAGAATATGATCACACTGTTTGGTGGAGAGTGGGTTTTAGGAGGATACCAGTGAGGGCAAGAAGTAGTTGGGTTTGGGATATATTTTGGAGGTTTGTTGGATTTAGTGCTGGACTGGATGTGGGGGAGGTTTTGGGAGGATGAGAAAAAGAGGAAAATGGTGGTAGACTGCATGTTTTAGGGGAGGAAATCAGATGGTTTGTCTAGGACTTGTTAAATTTGAGATGCCTACTGGATATCCAAGGAGGCAGTTGGATATTCACGTCTAGCGTTGAGGAGGAGAATCAGGTCTGAAAATGCAGACCTAAGACGCATCAACACCATACTGAAGGAGTTTGCACAGGGAAAGAAGAGAAGATGGTCCAGAACTGAGCCCTGAAGCATTGCAACATTTAGAGGTGAGGAGGGAAAGAAATAGGCAGAGGGCCAGGGATATAGGAGGAAAGCCAGAAATAGTGTATTGTGGGAGCCAAGAAAAGGGCATTTTAAAGGAGGCATGTTAGTATTCACTTCTACTAAATAGTGCCACCAGATCAAGTATGATGAGGACAGAGAAATGGCTATTGGATTTGGCAGTATGGAAAGCATTGTCATCCCTCACTAGAACAGTTGCCATTGTCATCATATAGTTAGAAGCTGACTGGGGAAAGGGTTGAAGAACTGATGAAAGGTGAGAAATTAGAGACAATGTGACTAGAAATGATTGCTTGTGAGAAGATTTGCTATGAAAGGGAGTCTAGAAATGGAATGATACCACAATAGAGGAGGTGGAGTCAAGGGAGAGTTTTTTTCTTTCTGTGTTTTTTGGGAAATAAATAAAATTGGGAAATACTAAAAGCTTGTTTATATGCTGATGGGAATGATCCACTAGTGAGGAAAGTTAATGATGATGCAGGAAAGGGATTAATTGTGGAGTCAAGTCCTTGAGGTAGCTGGTGATTGGGCTGGAGAGCACAAGTGGGGGGATTGCCCTTTCTAGAAGCAGGGAAACTGGGGGCGCCTGGGTGGCACAGCGGTTAAGCGTCTGCCTTCGGCTCAGGGCGTGATCCCGGCGTTATGGGATCGAGCCCCACATCAGGCTCCTCCGCTATGAGCCTGCTTCTTCCTCTCCCACTCCCCCTGCTTGTGTTCCCTCTCTCGCTGGCTGTCTCTATCTCTGTCGAATAAATAAATAAAATCTTTTAAAAAAAAGTGAATTAAAAAAAAAAAAAGAAGCAGGGAAACTGATGTAATATGACCTCACACTCCCCTCTACACACAGCTCTTCTCTTCAGTCTCACTGGACCAAGTTGATCACCTTCTTTCTGTAATCACTAGGGTTTTTTGTTTTTTGGGTTTGTGTGTGTGTGTGTGTGCTATATCTTGCATGTTCTTTTGGATTGAATTCATCCTGTATAAGGTTTAGCATGAAGCAGCTGATGGTATTTAACACCAATTTCAATTTTTGTACCAACAGGTGAAGCGAAAAATTTATTGCCATATCTTGGACCCAACAAAATGAGAGATTGTTTCTGCACCATAAATTTGGACCAGGAAGAAGTTTATCGTACCCAAGTTGTTGAAAAGTCTTTAAGGTTTGTAAAAAATTGGTAAACTGTCTTTCATATGATATGTATTGATTGATAAATTTTATACATTTTCCAGACTGTAATAATCAAAAAGACTTTCTTTATCTGAAACTTTTCTTTTACATTCTGGATTTGTTTTTAGAATTACAGAATCTCAGTGTTTGAAGGATCCTTACTGTTCACTGAGCTGGACTAATCACCTGTCTTACACTTGGTTCCTTCTGACAATTGTTGACAATGGTCATCTGACATTTGCTTAATAATGTTCATTCCAGTGACCAAAGAGTTTATTGCCCCTAAGCAGCCTGTTTGGTCTTAGAACTATTCGACTCTTAGAAAGTTCTTACATTTAGTCAATTGATGTCTATCAAAAGGAGAACCTACTATATGCCAAGAGCTTGCCGGGTGCTATTTATTCATTCATCCGCGACAGCAAGATAGATGCAGTGCTTGCTTTCATGTGGCTTTTCATTGCCTCAAAATATATTTTCCTTTTAATTGTGCTAATTCTATCCCTTGGATTTCTGGAGAACACCTCAATCCATATTTGACATGACATCTTTCAAGTTTTTGAAAACAACTATCCTATACCTCAGTTTATTCTCTAGGCTAAATTTTGCCTATTCATTTGAACTTTTCTCAGAGTATGTCATTGTTTTATTTCTCTTGAGAATGAATTACTTCTTAAAATTATACAAGTCAATGAACTAAGTAGGGCATTATAAGGGAATGAATTCTTGGGTAAATTTCTCATCTTTTCAAAGTGTAATAACACTTTCAGAGTATCCTAGTAAATTGTAATTCATAGCATTGGAGTGTGCCACCTCTGCCCTGCAATAGTGTTTGTGGACATAATTCTGGCCCTGAGCTGTGCTGGCAGGATGCGGTCTTAGTCAGAGATAAGAGTCAAAACAAGGGTGTAGGGAGTTGTTGGAATGAACGTATGGTGGGTGAAGTACTGAGTGTCTTGACTCCTGTAAATTGCATTTTGAGAATTTATTTTTCGAAGCTCTTTTTTTCATAATCTTTTTTCATTACACTTCCCCCCTCCTTTTTTTTTTTTTTTTTTTTTTGCCTCTGGAGCTTTTCCCTTTGTGTCTTTATTGTCAGTGTTTGTAATCTTGAATGTCTGTGGTGTTCTTCATAGGAAAGGCATTGTATAAGGCTGAAAATACTTTAGTAGCCCCCCATAATTTGAAGTAATACACTTCACATCTTTAGTCATAAATCACGTGTCCCTGTTTTTTAGAATTCTGTTCTTATTTATATGTTATACATGGTGAAACTGAGTCACCAAAAGAGCGAATAATTTGTGCATATAATATAGGAAGTTAGGAGCAAAACGGAGATTGGAACCTGAAACTGTCTTAATCTCAATTTGTTACTTAATGTACACTGATTCCATATTGCACAAAAATCAGTGATATACAATGCTAGTAATTGTCCATACATTGAATACTTGTGGTAGTTTCTAATGTGTAGCTTTGTAAATTAGTAACTAAAATTAGCTTCCTTTTTCTTTTTTAAACCCTTGCCTTTCTAGACTTGTGTTGGGAAAACATGATGAAACCAATTATTTTTATCCATCTTAAATTATTTTTCTAGATACATAGCAACTTGGAAGATATTTTAAGACTAGCAGTGGTTACTTTAGGTTATTTCAACAGTTAGACTAGGTGGTCTTGGATTCTTGGCGCGCCCTAGCACTTTTCCTTGCGGAATAAGGTGAAAGAGTCTGTAATATAAACCCTTGCTAACCTTGCTTTCATGTCAGTGTTTTCTTCCCTTATTGTGATAAGCTATCAAGTCAAGAATCAGTAAATACCATTTAGATCTTTATGGGTTCTGGATATTACAGTTTTTATAGGTAGTTTGGATATAGAGTTTTCGTAACGGGTAAGGAAGAGTAACATATGGAATCTGTAGCTCCTAAATTTTTACCTCAGATCCTTTTAAAAAGCAAGTGGTATATAAACAAACTGAGAAACAGCAATACTGATTGTGCCCAGTGCTTTTCTTCCCCGTGCCAGAAATTTCCTTAGGAGTCATATGCATGATCATATATCAGCGATAGCAATAGAATGTTGTTTTTAAAATTATGTAAGTCTCGTCATTGCTCCTTACCAGCCTATTGAAAAGTTTTCTTCAGATGGATTGGTTAGTTAATTAATTAAATAAAGATGTGGGCGCCCAGATGTGGGGATTAGGTTTGTTGACATTGTGGTGATATAGTGATACAGATGACTTAGTGAATAATTCTCTGGTGTTCTTAGTTGGTTTTAGAATGTGTTTTAAAAATAATATTTGAGAGGTGCCTGGGTGACTCAGTTGGTTAAGCGTCTGCCTTTGGCTCAGGTCATGATCCCAGGACGTCATGATCCCAAGGTTCTGGGATCGAGCCCGCATCAGGCTCCTTACCAGTAGGAGGCCTGCTTCTCCCTCTCCCTCTGCTTGTGTGCTCTCTCCTCTCTCTTTAATAAATAAATAAAATGTTTTAATAAATAAATAAAAATAATATTTGAGGGACGCCTGAGTTGCAGTCGGTTAGGTGTCAGGCTCTTGGTTTTGGCTTAGGTTGTGGTCTCAGGGTTGTGACATCAAGCCCAGTGGCTGGTGTTGTGCTTAGCATGGAGTCTGCTTAAGACCATATCTCCCTCTCCCTCTTCCCTCACCCTCAAAGAAATAAGTCTTAAAAAAAATAAATAAATACAGGTAATATTTGTGTACATGTGATACATAAAGGAAATTCTCCATTTTATAATTGTTTATAAAATGATGCAAAGAAGGAAATACTTAAACATGTCATGTCTTTGCCTAATAGTTGTTTTTGTGTCAGTTTTTATGTTGAGATTAATTAGAGGATTCTAGTTATTTTGATAGATCCAACTTTTTTTTTTAAGATTTTATTTATTTATTTATTTATTTATTTATTTATTTATTTATTAGAGAGAGTGCATGTGGGGAAAGAGCAGGGGCTGATCGTGGAGCCTGGAGCCCCATGCTAGGCTCCATCCCCTGACCTTAGATCATAACCTGAGCCAAAACTAAGAGTCGTGGGACGCTTAACCCACTGAGCCACCCTGGTGCCCCATTGATAGACCAACTTTTAAAAGTTTATTTTGATTACATTTGAAGAAAAAATACATTGACAAAAGTTGACCAGGCATTATAAACAACTAAAAAGCTGAGTCAGCTGTTTTCTGGACAAGATTAGAAATAAGTTTTCTAAGAGTATTTTTCTTTGCATTTCAGCTTCTTTTTAAGTCATGACATCCTGAAGAGATTGCATTTTTTGGTGACATTTTCGAAGTATCGTTTAGTTCTTTAAACATTCTCAGGAAAGAGGTGCTCTTGACAAAAGATATTTACTAGCATTTTAGAGATTCCTGTCTTCATAGAATCTAAATATCAAAATAACATTCTTAAACATCTAAAAATGAGTTGTTTCATAGGAAAAAATCTTAGCAGCTTGGGGATAGGCAAAGATTTCTTACTTAGGATGCAGAAATCACTAGTCATAAAAGAGGAAAATTGATAAACTGGATTTCATCAAAATTAGAGCCTTTTACTCTTCAGCAGACACTGTCAAGAAAATGAAATGGCAAGCCACAGCTGGGAGAAAATATTCTGACAAAGGACTTGCATCTAGAATTTATTTAAAAACGAAAACAAAACCAATAAGAAGAAAGATAGCCCAGGGGCGCCTGGGTGGCGCAGTCGATAAGCGTCTGCCTTTGGCTCAGGGCGGGATCCCAGCGTTCTGGGATCGAGCCCCTCGTCAGGCTCTTCCGCTGGGAGCCTGCTTCTTCCTCTCCCACTCCCCCTGCTTGTGTTCCCTTTCTCGCTGGCTGTCTTTCTCTGTCAAATAAATAAATAAAATCTTTTTTTTTAAAAAAAAGAAAGATAGGCCATTTAAAAAAATTGAAAAAAACCAAACAGGTATTTCCCAAAAGAATATATGTACAAATGGCCAGCAAGCACATGAAAAAATATTCATCTTCATCAGTCATCAAGGAAATGCAGTTTAAAATCATTTCTGTTACTAAAGATTCTTGAACATAATGTATCATGATCGAAATCAGATCACTGGTTCCTGTGACAATATGGAGAAGGTGATTGCACAAGGGAACGGTCTGGGGAGAGAGAAATGTTCTGGATCTTGATTGGGGTAGAGATTACATAGGTGTAAAAATTTATCATTTCACATTCAGTAGAATAGCTAGTTTTAAAGACTTTCAGTAGCAAAAGTTGACAATGATATGGAATAACTGGAGCTCCCCTGCATTGCTGATAAAAGTGTAAATGGTACACATTTGTTTGGTGCACAAATGTTGGAAAACAGTTTGACAGTTTCTTATAAATTAAAAATTCATCTATCTTTTAACTTAGCAATTCTACTCTTTTAGTTAACTATCCAAAAGAATTGAAAACATATGTCCAGAAAAAGCTTTGTAAAAAAATGTTTATAGCAGCTTTATTTTTCATAGCCCAAACTGGAAACAACTCACATGACAACTAGGAGAATAGATTGTGGAATATTCATGAATGGAATATTATGCAGCAATTAAAACAAATGAACTACTTATATACACAACAAAATGGAAAAATCTCATAGTTGTTAAGCTGAGTGAAGAAGCTAGGCACAAGAGTACATACTACTTAATTCCATTTATGTGAAATTCTTTGACAGATCAATATAGTAGAAATCAGATCGCTGGTTGCCTGTGGCAGGCATGGTTGGGGTAGCTACAGAGGAGTATAAGGGAACTTTATGGGGAGATAGAAATGTTACTATATTTTGATTGGGATGGAAGCAACACAGGTTTATAAATTTATCAAATCATTAACCTCTGTACTTCATTTTTTTAAGGATTTATTTATTTTAGAGAGAGAGCACACGCATGCTCGAGCAAGGGGAGAGGCAAAGGGGGAGAGGGAGAGAGAGAATCTTGAGCAGGTTCCACACCCAGCTCGTGAGCCCGATGCAGAGCTGATCTCATGACTCAGAAATCATGACCTGAGCAAAAACCAAGAGTCACATGCTCAACTGACTGAGCCACCCAGGTGCCCCAGTCTTTAAATTAGATTTTATTACATGTAATTTATACCTTAATAAAGTTAGTCTTTTAAAAAAACCCGTTCTAAAAAAAAAACCTGTTTTAATTTCTTAAAAATATTTTTAAATAATGTTTTACATAACATTACCCATTTGTGTTATGTATTATTGTGATTGATATACCTGTACATATTTCTGAGATGATGATGATGATGTGAATGACACTGTCCTGAACTCTCATTTGTGTCCACTTTAGGTGAGCATGACCCCAGGCAATAACTGGGTCTTCTGTCCTTAGGACTCCTGAAAAGCTGTTCAGATCTTAACCTGGCAATTGAGGTCCTCTCAGAGCTCAGCTTAGTTTGTACAGGATTTAGTTGAAACTTAGCATGGAGAATGATTTTGGAGCTTTTGAAACTTTTCCTTATGGTGTTTTAGTCTGTAATTTATTTTATTGAAAATACTATATGAGGATAATCAGATTTAAATTTAATGAGCTTTCCTCTTTTCTCTCTAGCCCATTTTTCAGTGAAGAATTTTACTTTGAGATTCCAAGAACTTTCCAGTATTTGTCTTTCTATGTTTATGATAAGAATGTTTTACAAAGAGATCTTCGTATAGGTATGTACTATTCGTAATTATCTTTAATCACAGCATTGGTGTTTATATTCATTCTTTGACTAAGTATAAAGTTTTGAAAACAACAGAATAATACATGATCAACATTTCTAATCCTTTTCTCTAGTCTTCAAGTTCATTTGTGAATCTTATTTTTAATTTGTATGCTCAGCTTTGTTAACACTTTGGAAGTGTCTTGACTGATCTCCCCCCAATCATGGTGTCATATGTTTCCAAAGTGCCTGATGGGGCATTTTCCATAGTATTCATTACACTTGTTAATCAGTTTGTTGTTTAATATCTAGACTCTCTAGTTGAATATGATATTTATGAAGGTAGAGATTATCACTCACAGAGTGCCTTACATTTAGTAAATGTTTGGTAAGTATTTGCTGAATGGTTCAAAGAATGTTTTTATACAGAGATCACAGTATTTGATCCCCCAAAGAACATTTGTTTTTCAAATTTTTCTAATAGAAGTAATAATTTGCTTTAATCTAGACATGTGTTTTTCTCTCTGGCTGTGTTGGTAACCATTAACTCTGTTTCTTAAGTAATTGTCTAAACCTGGGGTGTGATCTGTGGGCATGTAGTAGAACAAAGCTAAATGGACACATATGTGTCACATTCATGGTCTTTGCTCCAGTGTCTATATTTTAATAACAGGTAGAGGTCTATAATTTACATATATTATCCTCTCACTTTTTAGTATCTCACTTTTGAATTTCATCATCTGTCTCTCTTTTCTGACTTGAAATATCCTCTGGTCTTCCACAGCTTAAATGATTAAGCTTTATTTGACTTTGTCCTCTTAACTACCACCTAATTTGTTTCCACTTTTGCTCCTGACCTCCTTAACAAATGGTTTGTATCTTTCTTCTGCTTACTGCTTTCTTTTTAAATCTTTGTAATCTTGTTTCTACATTTTTCTGACAAACCTTTTTTGAAGTTTGTCAGAATCATTTTAGAGGAAATCAAATAACCTTTAAAAACAGTATGTATTTTTTTTATAAAACTATTACGTTCTTACTGACTGGTCATGACCTCACAGGAATAACTACAGTTAATAATTTGTGTATTTCTTCCCATTCTTTATTCTATGCATTTGTATTATTACATTGCACTATTCAGTTTTTTCCCTTTTTTCATCTAATGATCCTTTTCCCCTGTCATGAAGTATTTTTCAAAAATATTTGCTAAATAATATCCTTTGTAAAGAAATGTATTATTTTAGCTACTTCTTTGTTGGTGAACAATTGTGTTTTCAGATTTTTGGTGTTGCTATGAACATCCTTCTTGCATACACTTTTGCATGTCTCTTTTTCTTAGAATAAATTTCTAGGAGTGAAAATACTGAGTTAAAGGGTATGAATATTTTTTAAATTTCTTCTCTATTTTTCGCCTTGGCCCCCAGAAATACTTTACTAATTTAAATTCCCCCAAGCATAGCATGAACATAATCATTTCACCATACCCTGGTTATTCTTGGATATTAGCATTGAAAAAATTGTTTCCCAATCTGATAGGTGAAAAATAATATTTTTTTAACTTGTATTTTTCTGATTATCAGTGAATTTGAGGAATTTTTCATATGTTTATTGTTCTTTTACATTTTTCTTCTGTGAACTAGTTTTTCATTGTTATACCCGTTTTTCATTTGGATGGATTTCGTTATTCTTATGCATACTTATATGTTAAATGTGTTAACTTTTGTCAGCTGTATACATTAATATTTTTTCCTTGTCACAAAAGGCATTTTTGGCAGTGTTGAATCCTTGCCTGCCTCTCTGTCATACTTCACTCTTTTGATTGCTTATTCAACTTGTTGACAGCCAAGGAAAATACAATTTAATGACTTTGTATTTTCCTGGTTGTCTTTCTTCTGACTTCTTTATTTATATGCAGACTCTTCTCTTTCTAGAAAACCCTCAATTATGAATCACCTCTGAGGCCCCATCCTCAATTGAATTAAACAGCCATTTACAAACACTTCTGTGTGGCATATAAAGGACGGGAATACTAAGATGAATAAGACTCATGTTATTCCCAGGCTATCAAAAAGGCACACTTATACTCTAATTCTAATTTGTTACAATTGGATCTGTGCTAGAGGTCTGAACAGAGTACTTGGGAGCACAGAGAACAGGTAATCTTGTTTGATGGAGGATTAACAGACTACTTAGCAAAAGGAAGAAATTTCCAGGTAATAGGGATTAGCAGAATTAGAGGAGAAAAAATAAATCATATTTGTGGTGTATCTGCTGGAATATATAAATTACTTAGGAAGAGGGTGGTAGAGCGAAGCAGGGAATAATAAATTGGGGCCAATTTGTGATGGACCCTAAAGGCTGTGCTATGGATTTTGGACTTTATCCTAAGACAGTAGAGCTGAGCCTTTTAAGAATGAGAAACCTTTTAAAAATTATATGTAACTATATATACATGAATACTTTTGTGGTTTAACAACTTTCTATGGCATACAGTGGTAACTTCCAAAGTCCAAACTCAGTGTCTATAGATTACATATGTAAAATGTATATATACGTAATTACATATAACTGTATATATTCTTTTAAAGTATATATACACACACTTTACATATGTAATCTATGGTTTAGAGAGATTAGAGCCAGGGAGGCTACTATCAAATGAGCTACAAAGGGAAATAGCGGGAATGCAAATGAGGGAACTACTTCTCTGGAGGAGCTGCAGGTAGGATTTAGGGACTGTAAGTGGATAAAGGGGTGTGAGAAAGGAAAGAGTTAAAAATAGTCTTGTTTCAATGGCTGTCATTAACTGAGATAAAGAACACAGCAGGACCAAAAAGTTTTGAGTGGGGGATGGGAAGAGGAGAGGTTGACTTTGATTTCAAACAAGTTAAACTTGTATTACCTGGGGAACATCTTAGTGGGTATGTTGGTTGACTTTCGGAAATACAGATCTGAGGCTTAGAGAGAAGAGCCAGAGAGGTGAATTTGAGAGTCATTAGCATTAAGTGGTACTTGAAGCCTCTGCTGGAATGAATGAAATTGCCCTGGGAGCAGATAAGGAAAATGCCAGGAAAATGAGGCTTCAGTGAAGATTGATAAAGTTTTATCAGGAAGGTAGGAAGAGAGGAGAGATTCATATCTCAGAAGGCCAGGAGATCTTTTAATGTCAACAACTAGAGCGAGGTAGAGCAGGATAAGGATTGGATAAAAGCTCTTGGTGATTATGAGCGACCCTTGAGAGTGTGTCTTTCTGATTATCATGTCTTCTTAAGAAAATGTTTTGTATTTTCATTGTTTACACATATTGTTATAATCATCATACAGTGTTTGTTGAAAAGGCCTTCCATTGAGGTTTACTGTTATGATTTCCAAAAGTTCCCCTATGCTTTTCTTTTTGTTTTTAAAGTATAAGTCGGTTGTACTTTAAGCAGAAAAATTTTAAGACTCAATTCTTTTTTTTTTTTAAGATTGTATTTATTTTTTTGAGAGAGAGAGCACAAGCAGGGAGGTTTGTGGGGGGGGGGCAGAGGCAGAGGGAGAAGCAGATTCTCTGCTGACTTGAGCTGAAGGCAGATGCTTAACTGACAGCCACCCAGGGGCCCCTAAGTAAAAATCAGGTTTTTGTGGAGTGGTATCAGAAAACCATAATTTGGTGTGAAAAACTTTTGTTTGCAAACAAGTTTATTTTTATTAAGAGAAAATTTCTACATTTAGTAGCAGTTTTTTTTTTTCCTTTTACACATAGGAAACTCAAACTCAATTTGTATATACCCTTTAATTTAAAGTTGAAGATGGTTTTCATTTATGAATTTTTGTTTTTGTAAACATTTTTTGTCATTAACTCATAGAGTTGGGTTGTTGCTTTTTTAAAAAAATTTGAGCTATCGAAAATCAGGTTCAGGCAATTATTTTGTAACTCTTAGTTGCCAAGTTGTAGATAAAACAGTGCCATAGCATTTTCTGGAAATGAAATTTGAACTAGAGTTGAGAGAACAATCTTTCAAACTTATGAAGCTCTGAGAAAGTGTACTGGTCAAATATAGTTTTAAGAGCTTGTTTTTTATTTTTAATTATATAAGTAATATATGATTTTTTTTTCTTTTCATAAGAAAAGTTTAAATTGCAGTATTACAGATAATCCTAATTAATTTTGACTACTGACTCCCTCCCCTTCCTAGAAGTAATAACTGTTATCAGTATGAGGCATAATATTTTGTATTAGGCATCTTCATATGCTAGGTAGTTAGTGCAAAAACTCGATTATGGATCAGTGAAAAACTTGAGACCTAGGAACTATGCAATAAAAAGATAGAAGTTGCAAAATTAAGGTTTTAAAAGGCTTTTACTATATATTGTCCTAAAGTATAGTGTCTTCTCCTAAAAGGAAAGAACAAGAGAAGAGAAAAACTTTATGTGAAAACGTATTTCCATTTCCAGTGAGAATCATCATATGAAAGTTAAAACATATATTTTATCTTCTTATGGTATTTTCTAGTTTTTTTAGTTTGAGAGAGACATGCTCTCTCAAACAACTAAACTGTGGTTATCTTAGTAGACTTTGGCTACTTTTTTTCTTTTCCCTCGGTTCATAAAGTATAAGAGAATTTCACTGGGATATTAGAGACCTGAATTCCATTCATGACTCTGTCATTTACCAGCTGTGTGACCTTAAACACATCACTTTACCTTCTTAGACCTGGTTTATCTATAAAATAAGGCTGGGTTTAAGATTGCTAAGGTCTTTCCCAACTCTTCGATTTGTAATTTCTGCTGACATTTAGCTCTGAAGTCAAACCTACTGTTTAACAGTTGCCTAAGACTACACTTCCATATCCGTTTGCGTAGGGTCTTATCAGTTACCTATTGCTACTTAACAAACCATTCCAGTACTCGGTGGCTTAATACATCAACCATATATTTGGCCATGATCCTGAGGGTTGTCAGTTTGGGCTGAGCTCAGCTGCGTGGTGGTTCTGCTGGTCTCACCTGGAGTCACTGATGTGTAGTTATCTGGGAGATTGACTGGATTGAATGGCTTCATTCCTCTGATGGCTGGTGCTGGCTCTTATCTGGGTCTTCCTTTCCACATGGTATTGGGGTTTTAAGTGGCTAAGCCCTACTGCACAGGTTTTATTAAAATTCTACTTGCATCACATTTGCTGATGTTCCATTTGGCAAAAGCAAGTGACTCATGGTCAAACCCAGAGTCTGTGGTAGAGGGGACCACACAATAGCATAGACCAAGGAAGTATGATTTATTGGAGACCATTGATATACTGGACTGCTACCACAGAGAACAAAAGGTATCTACCTAAACTCTATGTACTAAGGCTCAGAGTTTTGTTGTTGACTGAACTGCTGTTGTTAACAGAATTTGTTCAGTCTTCTGGTCCTTTTTCATCCTGTATAGGCAGTCACAGTTGTCACTGCTTTTATCTTCTCTTTCAGCCATTTCTACTAGTATCCACATAGGAATAGGACTGTCAAGATTTGCCAATTGGTGATCTGTATCAGGATGAAATTTCCAAGAATATATTGTGTCTAAAAACAGGGCCCAAATATAACACAGTTTTTCCAGATGGCAAGAAAATGCTGCTTTGAAGTGGTGCTGGAAAGCTGAGAATACTTTTTTTTTTACTTACAGACCGACAGAAATGGTTTCTGTGCCCACAGTTCCTTCATTTCTTATGGTGGTTCCTCTCCTTGTCTTATTTTAAGGAACTAATACAGCATCTGGTGTGTGTACGTGTATGTATGTATGTTTGGTCTAAGCTCTGTCTGTGAGTTTGTCAGGACAGTGGGGAAATGAAATAGTACCTTTAAATTGTTGGGTAGTTTGTTCTTGGGAGGTTTTGTTGCTGTTGTTTTGGGAGTTTTTTGGTTTTTTTGAGGAGGTTGATTTCATGGCCACTAAAGTAATGAGTTAACTGTTCAACATAGTAAACTAAACTAAGACAATATTTGGGACCATTAGAGGCACAGAATTTATGTAGCTAATCAGAGAAGGGTTTCCCTCTGAGAAGACAAGAACCATTCAACTCTTTCATGATAGTGAGTACGATGGATGCATGAGATATGAAATAGGAAGAAGTTACTTGGCTTCTGGGAATTTGTACCTATGAACTAAGAGAGGGTTCTCTTTTGGGAAAGGCACCTATGACAGAGAAGATATATATCCAGTGATCTGAGTTGTGGGTCACAAATGGAATAGGTAGATTCCTACTCTAGTTTTTAGAAGTATTACTGGTGAAATGTAGTTTGGTTAGGGGAGCCTGGAAATCACATCAACATTTAAAGCACAGTGCCATTGTGACTATTTGTTGAATGAGTAAATGAATCAATCCAGAAAACTTCCAAATAAACTTTTTTAAAAACCCTATTTTTAAGTTGGGGGCTTGCTTTGTGATACTTGTAAGTATCAACATATATACACACACGTATATTTGCATACATATTCATGAATTATGTATAAATCTAAAAAGCCTGGGAATTGTAGAATAGGCGTCTTAACCAGGAATCTACCAGTGAGTTTCTGGATGGTGAGTAAACTCTTTTAAAATTATATGCCAGATAGTATCTGTGCATTTTTCTGGGGAGAAAACACAAACCATGTGTAGATACCAAGATTCTTTAAGGGGGAAATGAGTTGTTTTTGAAATGTAAGAACTTTAGCTATAGGATATATAGATCTATTTCTGTATGTACATGTGTGCAAACTGTTATACATTGCCTTAATGTTTATATCTGGAGTGGAATCAATGGTAAATGGAACCACTTGAAAGAATTACGATAATCACGATCCTTTGTGACATGCAGTATTTAATACTTTGTCATAATTCTGTATCCTAAGCCATTCCTGGTATTGTATTGATTTGCCAGGGATTTGATAAAATCTACAGGTAAAACATATCAAGAAATTTGTATGATTTGACTCTTAACCTAAACTACTTCAACAATATAAAGAATATTTGGGTGTTACAGTTAATACCTAAATCCTGTACTTGGCTTTTTGTCTATATATTTGGTACTGGAAGAATTTCTTTTTTCCCATCATTTTGTACCTTAAATTTAACCAAATGCTGAAATATATTATTTTCCTGGTACCATTTCTTAACAAAATTTGAATGAATTATAAATTCCATATATTCCACAAGAAGATTTTGGCCTTTACATTAGATTTCATCCAGTATATTTTTAAGAAAGTTGAAAGGATTTGTGCTTATTGTGAGGGCCAGTTTATTAATTTTAAAATTTTACATGTTTTAAGCTTTATGTGTTACTGGCTATAGCTGATGAATTTTCAGTATTTCTCTTTTGGGTTGTATATTAATACAGTTGCCTTAATATTTTCCTTGAAATATACATATATAGATAACATTTGTAGTTTGAGTTCTAGGTCATGAAAAGGAAGATAAGCTTATCAAAATTTCAGTATGGTTAAATTTTTTTAACAATAGTTTTTTATTGAGGAATAATCCATATACTGTAAAACTCACTGTTTTAACAATACAGTACACACATTGTATATATTCACAGATTTGTGCAACTGTCACCACTATGTAATTCCAAATAAAATTTTAAAGGTTTTTCTGGGTTTGTTTTCTTGTCCTGTCTTTCCTTTCCACTTGATACACAAAAAATTGGTATATCTTCACAGAAAATTTTTCACTGTTTCCTAAAAGTTTTCAAATGTGGAACTAAAAGACCAAGATAGATCAGAAGAGAAAGGGCATGAAGTATAATTAGGGCACTTCAAGTAAAAATTCTTATTTGATAAAGCAAACTTTGACATTAATATGTAACTTTGTTGAAGCCTTTGTGTAGTCTTGGAATAAATTGTCGGTCATATGCAAAACTGTGTCTGCTTCTTAAAACTTGAATTGAGGAAGGAAATGCTTTGTACCAACATGGCAAATACTTCATTATAATAAGAACATGTTTTGTTTCTTCCTCTCATACAACTTTGTTCATTGTACTGTATCTTTCTCTGAGAGGTAGAAACTCTTTAGGGAACTACCCTGATGTGTGTGTGTGTGTGTGTGTATGCATTGAAGCAGCATAAGTGGTATTTATAATGTTTCGATAAAAGCAGATTTTAAAATTATTCTTTTAATCTCCCATAATTTTCAAGTCAGTTTTCACTGTTGTTAGTGATGTGTATGAAACTGTTTTTCTTTTAACTGGAACTTACGAACTCTTATTAAATGAAGAGATGTCTGCCTAGATAGAACATATGGTTTATTCATAGTGTTAACTGACTGGGAAGATTAGTTTGCACTATCACTGATTGCTTTTTACATGGAATGTACTCTGGGTAAAAACGTGAATCTGAGTAAGTACTAAAAAATGCAGTTGCATGTAAATACAACTGAGTTTTTGTCTAATCCCCTAATTCAAAATGACGCAGAAAATGGTCTGCCAAGGGGCAGGGGGAAATGAGGCACTTTTTCTTCTTTAGAATATAGAAAACACCTTGACCAAAAATTTGTCTCAGAATTTTGAGACCCATTAAAACAAAAGTTTAATGAGAAAAAAAAAAGAAAAATACTTTATAAAAATTGATTTTTTAGTATCAATAGGAACAAATTATTTTAAAATATTTTCCGTAAAGTATTACACATTATAGTGCTAATGATGATACAAACTATGTTTCCCTTATATTGTTTTATTTCTTAGGGAAAGTAGCCATCAAAAAAGAAGACTTGTGTAACCACAGTGGCAAAGAAACCTGGTTTTCACTACAGCCTGTCGATTCCAATTCGGAGGTTCAGGTAAATATTAAGGCTTTAGGTGGTGTAAAAGACTGTCAGCGTACAGAAAGCAAGTGGAAAACAAACTATACTAGTTTGTATAGACAGCGCTTATCATACATTACTTTAAATTCTGGGACCAAATATTATAGCCCTTTAGTTAATATGTGGGTGGAAAGAAATGCCTTGCCACATGATTTCAAGAATAATGCGTGCTGGGGTGTGTGTCTGAGTTTGGGGAGGTTATATTAGGGGGATATTTACTGCTTTAGTTCTTTTGTTGGCATCACGGCGGCAAATAATTAATTTTTTTTTAAGATGGGGAAAATTTTTTAAGAGAAAAGGTATGTTTTATTAATTCTGACTTTGAGGAGAATCCTAGAAGTCTGTGATTTCATCTCTTCTGACCAGGATGCTCTGTTTACTCTCTTAATAAACTAGTCTTGGGAAAATGTTATTCATTCAAACCATGCCTGAGCCCACCTTGCAGAGCCTTTCATTCCCACACCCACCCTTCCTGTTGTTCACATTTCTTTTTATTTGAAAGGGTATCATAACTCTTTTAAAGCTCTTGTTTCCTCTTGCCAAAATAAGGGGTCTTACAGATCAATATGTGAGTAAAGATGTATGTTTAGCCAAGTAGCTTAACTTTCTCTTTGTTTTTGAAAAGTCTGAGTTGCTCTTAGAAATTGTTATTTCTATCTAAAGGGAATCCTTTTTTTATAACTCTGTTTATTTATAAAATATGGTAAGGATTGTGAAACAATTGTGAAACCCGAGGACATACTGCAAGCAGAATTCTTCCTCTCTCAAAGAA
Source organism: Ursus maritimus (assembly GCF_017311325.1). NCBI lineage: Eukaryota > Metazoa > Chordata > Mammalia > Carnivora > Ursidae > Ursus > Ursus maritimus. The sequence goes on along the minus strand of NW_024424453.1, from coordinate 21,690,199 downwards.
GTTATAATTTACCACTGTGACTCAAACAGACGTTTAAGACAAGAAAAAAGTGCTGCATATACACCCACAGATATTTGCAAATAAAGTGTCTGTGTCTCTGTTTCCTCATAACCTCTCAAGCATTCTCTTTGATTAAATTCTCAAAAACTTAAGTACTTGTATATAAAACCCCTTTGTAAGTACAAAATATAATTGAAACTTTTCCTGTCTTATTCACTCGACCTCATTTTAATGCTCTTTTCTTTCCATTTGGCATTAACCCTCATTCAGATCCCACTTAGCCACTATCATGTACTACCCAGGTGAGAGGCAGTGTGACGAAATGGAAAAGATTTTACACAAGAAGTCAGAAAATTTAGGTCCTAATTTTCATATGTGGTTACTTCACTGACCTTGAATTTTATTTCTACAAAATGGGGATAAAAGTTGCCGTGTTGACTCATACGATTGCGAGAATTAAGTGAAATGTCTTTAACACTGTTGTGAAAGCTGTCACTTGCTACACAAATGTAAAATACCTGTCTACCAGCGGTCACTCAGGTGGACCTTTCCATTTTCATAATGTAACTTTACCAAAAGGCAGATAGGAAAGTTTTAAAGTATCAGTTTTCCTTTTTAATTGTTTTAACAAAAAGCAAGATAAGAAAAGGCTTTGAGAATTTGGTGTAAAATGAAATTTGAGGATCATTTTAAGATGTAGTTTTTTGAAGTTCCAATAAAAATATAAATATAGATATAAATTTACTAAAGTATTTAAGGCCCCCAATTCTAAACAAGTAGAAATCTCTCTAAAATACTCTGTGTAATTCTTGGAGATGGTATTGGAGATTAGTACTGGAGAACAAGCTTTTATTTAGTGGTGTATGTAAAACTCATCTCTGAATCATAAAAATTCTGGAAATAACATTTAATTGTTAGAGATAATGTCAGCGTTTTTTATTTGTTATGAGTGATTTTCATGACCATGAGTTATTAACCTTTATAGGTCTTCTGCTTAAATGATGCTTAATTAGTAAGATCTAATTCTTTAAAATACATTTTAGAGGGGCGCCTGGGTAGCGCAGTCGTTAAGCGTCTGCCTTCGGCTCAGGGCGTGATCCCGGCTTTCCGGGATCGAGTCCCACATCGGGCTCCTCCGCTGGGAGCCTGCTTCTTCCTCTCCCACTTCCCTGCTGTGTTCCCTCTCTCTCTGGCTGTCTCTCTGTCACATAAATAAATAAAATCTTTAAAAAAAGATAAAATAAAATACATTTTAGAAGGAACAGTACTTTAGTGGGTGGGAGGCATACAGAACACCTTTCAGATTAATATGGTACTATTGGAAGTATTGTTTGGCCCCAAACCTGATCTGGGAATACTAAATTAACTTTGTCAGCCTAGAAAAGGTAGAAGAAGAAGCCTATGATTCATAAAAATCCTACTTTGTTAATAAATTTGTTCTTGCATAAAGTTTATAAAATTTTACAAAAATATCATGGAAATAAGAGCAATTGATGGAGCCATAGGAGAAAGCTATGAAAAGGATTGAGTTCAGTAGGAATTCCACCTAATAATTACTGTTAGTGATTAAACGGTACATACCAAGCACAGTATTATGTACTTAATATTTATTTTCTCATTTAATCTTCAGAAAAGCATTATGAGGTGTAGGTAGCATTACCCCCATTTTACAAATATAGAAAATGGATTCAAAGAGGTTAAATGACAGCTCCAAAATCAGAACTAAAGGTGATGGAACCATGGTTCCAATAGAGATTTAGTCTGATTCTAAAATTCCTAATCACGGTGCTTTACTGCTTTTCACTCTTTGTACTTTTGGTCATGAAAAGCCTTCAACAGATTATTAGGAGGGAACATGTGAGCATAAGGAACAGAAGCCTACTCAAATTAGCTCAAAGAAAGAGGGAGGGGCATTTGAAAGTTCCTGGGGAACTTCTTGGAGTCTAATTACAGGAACTTCAGTATGGCCAGTGAGAGCTGGAAGTTGTCAGGCATTTACTGCCTCTGAAGTGGAGGTTGGGTTCTTACAATAATAAACTAGATACAGTTCACAGAGTCAAAATTGTTTTTGCAAAGATTTTAATTTCTCATAAAGTATACGAAAATATTGGGGGTTTGTTTGTTTCTGGTTGATCACTACGTAAAATAGTTGACTTGTATTTGGGACCATGGCAAATAAAAAATATATATTGTATTTTTAGACTGTGGACTTCCATTCAGTGCAGTCATAGATACTACAGGGGCACTTGGGAGCTGAGATGCAGATTCATTTGTTCCTACTCATATGCTCCTTGTGCTCATTGAGAAATAATGCTCAGTGTTTAAATACTGTTTTTTCCTTTCCCTCTCATTTTGTAAAATGAATAGTTAATATTTTCTCTCTGTCTTGCCCTCTCATTTTAATACTATTTACTTTGCAAAATGAAAGGAAAAAAAATACTAATGATGAGATTCCCTTGTATTCTTTTTGTACATCTGATGAGATTACATGTTTCTCGCTTCTGCTTCTCTCTAATCTCTTGTTGACAGCTAAAAAAATGCCCACATCAGCCTTTGAGTTTACATGACCATGTAAGTGCTCACTTTTTGAGATCTGATTTAGTTCTCTGCCACAATTTAGAGAATTTGGCCCAACAAGAATCAGAAGTCTACGGCATTCTAATTGGTATGGTTGTGGGAGGGGGTCATAAAGTCACTGTAGAGCAGTCCTTTTTGGGGCTTTGGGTAGACATGACCCCTAAGAAAGGGGTTTAGGTAGAGGAAATGATTGGCATTTCTGCTTCAGAGGGGAAGATGTTTAATTTCCTAGCCCTACTACTAATTGCCATTTGTACCCCAAACAGTTGCTAACCTGTTGTTGACTGAGGCTCTTCGTCTTTGAAATGAGAACTTCAGTGTATAGGATTCCCTTTAGTTCTGAAGTTGTAGGCAAGTAACATGCAGAAACGTAATTTAGCCTTGAATTGAAAAGATCCCAATAGTAGTAAGATGGATTTTATACCAAAACAGTTGAAAATTGTAAAGAACAGCAAACCTCTTGTATTGTTTCCCAGATGCTTTGTTATTGCTGTTAATAATGTTATTTTCAGTTTTTTTTCAAACATTCAGTATATTATTAATATTTCGTGAGTGAGTTTTTCTGCACTTTTTTTTTTCTGTTCTTTTTTTACTTTTGATTTATAGTTACTCCCTGTGGCTTGAAACATTCTCTTCTGAACCCACTCTGGTCTGCCTTCATACCCCACAATGGGCCAGAGGGAGAACACAAAGGGCTCTCACTAATGTTACCCATGACATTGTGTTAATAAGTCTGGTGGACATTTTTCAGTCCTCCTCTTACATGGTCTTTCAGGAGCTTTTCAAATCCTGACTACTCCTTTTTGAAGCATTCCGTGCCTTAGTTTCTCGTTGTGGTTTTCATCCTACTTCACTTGGTGCTCTTTCTACTATTCTTTGCCACACAAATGAAGTTAATTTGTTTTGTGTTGGTGCCTCTATGTATACATTCTCTTTTGGCTTCAGTGATTTGCAGCCACGTTGTTAGCTACGACTCACAACAAACTTGAAATATTTTTCCTTTCTTTAGTTCTTAGCTGCTGTGATAAAGAGCATGCCTTCACATAAGACTGATTAAACCATATCTCTAACATGGAGAAGTTGGTACTCTGATTAATTAAGGCTGTCTGTCTCACACAACTTGTACAAGCAGTAAATCTAGATGTGCTGTCAGTCATGTCTTCTGATGTAATTACTTAGTTAATAAGTCTTTACCAACAAGCTTATCTTGAATTTCTGGATCATGCCATAAGTTATTGATTGTTTTATGGTTGTTGTTTTTAATATGGCCTCTGCCCTACCTGTTTATTTTTTATTTTTTATTTTTTTAAAGATTTTATTAATTTATTCAACAGAGATAGAGACAGCCAGCGAGAGAGGGAACACAAGCAGGGGGAGTGGGAGAGGAAGAAGCAGGCTCATAGCAGAGGAGCCTGATGTGGGGCTCGATCCCATAACGCTGGGATCACGCCCTGAGCCGAAGACAGACGCTTAACCGCTGTGCCACCCAGGCGCCCCACAGTGCTGTGATTTTTAGTTGTGAATGCAATTATTATACTTCTACTCTATTTTAACAGTTTCTGTTGTTTTAGAGATAGAGTAGATCCTAGACATTTCCTAAGAGACAGTTGGGAGTGCCCTGTTAGCATACAATTTCTACCATAAAATGCATACATGTTAAAATAGTAAAACTGCTTTGAGATGTAAATGTTGATGCAGTTGGCTAGGCCCACTCACTAGGCAAGTGACACGCATATGCTGGCCTGACAGCAAAGGTGATTAAAAAATACAGTTGTGTAATATTAAAAATTACTACATATCATGGACCTCTTCCGGGTCACTCTGAAATAGTAGGGGTAGTGAGTATTAAAACAGGATTAATGAAAGACCTATTTTATAAATACTTGTGCCTGGATTTTTAGTGGAAAATTTGCTTAATTTAGTTCCAGTTCCACCTAATAGCCAATTTTGCTACTACTGTTGCCTTTGTTTCTTTAGAGTTTAGCTTTCTCATGCAGACTTTTGCATTGAGATCCATCAGTCAATAACTTAGTATCCATCTAACCCCGAGCTTTGTAGTTAGTGGACATCAAATTCACTCTCATAGAGCAAACTCCCCTCCCCCAAAATAGTGAGGCTGATTCAGGTTAGATTCCTGTGAAAGAATGTCTGATAGGGGTTATTCCAAAGAGGAACAGTGACTTGATAATGAACTTTCCTACTTCTGATGAAATTACTTATGTCTCAGCCCCTAGACATCACACCCCTGAAATCTCCACTGTGGGAATTTGTCTTGTCAACTGGGTGGAGGTAATCCAGGACTGATCTTAACCACTTTAGAATTGCTCATAACCAGTTTAGAATTGCTCATCACCACTCGCAGGGTGTAACTATCAAGCTCTAGATTATATTATTCCTAAACCTTTGTTTCATGAGACGTTTATAGTTTGCTTTAAATTTATACTGCTGAATTTTTTTTTTTAAGATTTTATTTATTTATTTGACAGACACCCAGTGAGAGAGGGAACACAAGCAGGGGGAGTGGGAGAGGAAGAAGCAGCCTCCCAGTGTAGGAGTCTCATGTGGGGCTCGATCCCAGAACGCCAGGATCACGCCCTGAGCCGAAGGCAGATGCTTAACAACTGAGCCACCCAGGCGCCCCTATACTACTGAATTTTTTTAAAATCCTTTTATTGATAGTTATTGAAGAAAGTACTTACTTATGTTCAGTATCCCATTTTTTCATCAGTGCTCTTGGTCGTATATTGTTATCTATCTTTATTGTCTCCCCGCTAGACTGTGAGCTTCTTATAAGCAGTGATTGTGTCTTATACATCTGTTGATTCCTACCTAGTCCTACAGTGCCTACTAAAATATAGTAGATATTCCATAAATCTTTAATTTTCAGAAAAATGTTGACAAATTGCATCTTACTAGCTTTAATTTAGTTTTATTGTTTTAGAATTGTATGATTTCTCTTGACCTTTAATGATACTGCCTCTGTTCTTATTGATGATTTATCTTTTCTGGAAAACAAATCTATATTTTATAATCTGCTTTCATTTCAAAGTTTCCTAAAACATAAATGCTGTCTTTTTTTTTTTATCCATGGTAATTGAGATTCATAAATACTTTTTGAACTGGGAATTAAATTCTTAGTTTGGAGCACCAAGTCTGATACAAGCATTTGACTTCTAGATCTACATTGTTGGTTATTAGTCATTTAATAAGTACTTAATGTGGGCAAAGCCATGTGGTAGGGATCACTAAAATTTAGTTAGTGAACAATTAAATATTATTGGTACCATCTGAAAAAGTACTTACCGTTAATATTTCGTCAGTAAAGTAGACCATTTTTTTTTTTCTCATTATAGGGTAAAGTTCACCTTGAATTAAAACTGAATGAACTGATAACAGAGAATGGAACTGTGTGCCAGCAGCTTGTTGTACAGTAAGCATATTTCTTTTATGGAAGTCTCCATCATGTATTCTTTGAATCTTAAGACAACACCTTATTTTATATACTTCAGAAACTTTTTTTGAGAAATGAAACTCTGCTGTGTCATTCCTTTATTAAATTGATTTCCAATTTGTCCTCTCATACCTACTGTACTCAGGTTATGATAGGTCATTAATTCATTCAACCTTATGTAGTAAATGTGGGTTAGATGGTAGAGATACGCAGTAGGCTGTTACATGATCCCGGCTAAGCATATCTAACTCCCTGGCAGGATGGAGTTGGAAAGGCTTCCTGGTAGAGGGCTTCTAGAGACTCTGATACCACAGAGCTGAGCATTAGGAACCCTGGGACTAAAACTAAATGGCTACCTTGGGATGTAGCAGTATCGATTCTTACCTACTTTAAAATTCCTCTTTTGCCCTCGAGTCATTTTTTGTGGCTCAGACTCTAATCTTCTAACTGCTCTGGAAATACAGATTTCCAAGCCCAGTCCAGTAATATACTTTAAGATATTTTTTTCTTTGCAAGAAAGGATCCAGTCCAAGATCATGTATTACATTTAGTTTATACGTCTCTTTAATCTCCTTAACCAGTAATAATTTTTAGCTTTTCTTTATCCTTCGTGTTATTGAGATTTTTGAAGAATACAGGCCAGTTACTTTTTTTTAATGTTTCTCAACTTGGATATACCTACTAGAAACAGCTCAAGATTTGTTTGTAGTATTTTTCCTCCAGACAGAACATATAGTTTAAGTGTTTGGATTAGTGCCTTCCACCATTCCCTCCCTTGCTCACTTTGGTTATGTTACAACATTTGAAATAGTTGGTTTGTTTTGGTTTGTTTGCAGACACTTAAATGGTTCCCCCCCATCCTTGTTGTTTACTTTTATTTTTTTAATATGAGAATATTAGCATGACTTCAGAAGTCAAAACTCTACAAAGAGGCCTTACTCAGTGATATGTTTTAGTCCTCTCTCCCTACACTCAGCACCAAGAAACCATGAGCTGATTTTGGTCCCTGTATTTTTGCCTTTTCCAAAATGTCGTGTGAACGATTCATGTAATATGGAGGCTTTTGTGAGTGGCTTCTTTCATTTAGCATAATGCTTCTGAGATTCATCCACATTGCTGCACATATCAGTAGTCATCTTTTTTTAGGTGTTAATTTACTTCTTGTCATAACTTGGTATAGATACTGTTGTATGACAAAACAATGCACAGATTGGTTAAATAAGCCCAAATTCCTTCAAGAAGTAGTAGTCTGGATTTGAATTCTGACAGTTTTGGTTTTTTTTTTTTTTTTAACTTTTTTCTTTTGAGGTAATCATAGATTTATAAGAAATTGCAAAGTATGGAGAGGTCCTATGTACCTTTCACTCAGTATCCTTCAGTGGTTACATCTTATATAACTATAATACAATATAAAAACCAGGAAATTGACATTGTGCACTGTCTAGCATATTATATATCTTTTATCATATATGTAGATTTGTGGTAACCACCGCAATCAAGATACAGAACTGTTCTATCACCATAAAGATCTCCCTTATGCTACCATACTATTATAGTCACACCCACTCCTTCCCCCACTACTATCTGTAACCTTTGGCAACCTCTGAGCTGCTTCCAGAGCTATAATTTTGTCATTTCAAGAACATTATGTAAATAGAGTCTTATCATATGTGACCTTTTGAGATAGGCTTTTTTCAATCAGATCCATCCAGTTGTGTGTAATTTCTTATAGACAGAATATAGTTAGGTGTCACTTTTTAAAATCCACTTTGCCAGTCTGTCTTTTATTTAGTGAATTTATAGCATTTACTTTTAATGTAATTACTGATGTATTAAGCTTAAATCTGCCATTTTTTGGGTTGTTTTCTGTTCTCTATTTTACTTTTTACCTGTTTTCTTTTTCCTCTGGGTTCCTTGAACATAGTTTTAGAATTCCATTTTGATTTATCTGTACTGTTTTTCTATCTATAGTATATCTCTTTGTATAGTTTTTCTAGGTACGGTTTTTGGTGGTGTTTTAGGTATTACATTGTACATGTATAACTTACCGTAGTCTACTGATATTGCCATTTTACTGGTTAGAATAAAGTGTAGAAACCTTACCTTCTTTTAAGTCCCTTTACCCTCCACCATTTGTAATATAGTTGTCTTAAATATTTTCACTGGGTACGTTGAGAACCACATCAGTGTTAACAATTTTTGCTTCAGCCATCTAACACGATTTAGAAAAATTAGAAAAGAAGGGAAGACTAAGTTCATTGTATTTACCCATATTTTTGCTCTTTGCTTTTTTTCTCTTTCTATTGATTTTTTAAGATTCCTTCTTTTATCACTGTTTTATGTTTAGAGAATTTCCTTTTACCGTTCTTTTAGGGTAGGTTTATAAGTGACACATTCTTTTAGTTTTCCTTTATCTGAGAATGTCTTGATTTCTTTTCTTTATTCCTGAAGGATATTTTAACTGGATATAGAATTCTTCATTGACAGCTCTTTTTTTTTCAGCACATGAAAAATATGTCACTTCCTTCTGGTCTTTATGGTTTTTTAGTTCATTGTAATCGTTTTCCTGGGCAGGTAATGTGCTTTTTCTCCCTGGCTGCTTTCAAGAGGTTTTGTCTTTGGTCTTCTATGTGTTTCAGTTTGACTATGAAGTATTTTGGCATAGATTTCTTTGGGTTTATCCTGTTTGGTGTTCAATCAGCTTCTTGAATCTGTATGTTTATGTCTTTTGCCAAATTTGGGAAATTTTCAGCCGTTATTTCTTCTAATACTTTTATCAGCCCTGCCATCTTTCTCCTCTCCTCTTGAGATTTAAATGACATTAATGTTAGATGTTCTATTATAGTCCTGTAGTTCCCTGAGGCTCTGCTCTCCCCCCCCCCCCAGTCTGTTTTCTCTGTTCATGTTGGGTAATTTCTGTTGTTCTATCTTTTAAGCTCACTGATTATTTCCTCTGTCCCCTCCATTCTGCTGTTGAGCCCATGTATCAAGTTTCTTATTTTGGTTTTAAGTGTCAAAATTTCCATTTGGTTCTTCTTCATATCTTTTATATCTTTGATGACTTTCTATTTTTTTGCTGAAACTTTTCCTTTCATTTATTTCAGTTGTGTTTGTAAATGCTCATTGAATCATTTTTATGTTGGCTGCTTTTACATCTTTGCCAGATAATTCCAACATCCATGTTATCTCAGTGTTGTCATCTGCTGATTCCTTTTCTTTTTTTTCTTTCTTTCTTTCTTTTTTTCTTTTTTTTTTTTTGGTTTTGGGTTTTTTGTTTTGTTTTGGTGGTGTTTTTTTGTTTTGTTTTGTTTGTTTGTTTGTTTTTCATTTAAAGTTGAAGATTGGTGTTTTGGTATGATGAATGGTTTTCAGTTTTACTCTGGACGTTTTGGGTATTATGTTATGAGACTCTGGATCTTATATAAGTATTCTGTTTTAGCCAGACTCTTTGACACTCTGCTGGTGAATAGAGAAGAGTGCCTGTTCATTACTGTCAGGTACACATAGAAATCCAGGTTCCTGACTCAACCTCTGCTGATACCTCTGGGGGGAAGAGTGAGAAGAGTTCCTTATTATTGCTGAATGGGAGTGGTAGTGTAGGCGCCTCGTAGTCCTCTCATGTGGCCACTCTGGCTGGGGTGGGGAGGAGTGCCTCGTTACTGCTCCATTGTGGCCTCTACTGACATGATGGTTGAGAGGATTTAGTAGTTACTATAGGTGGTGAAGGTATTGCCTTCCTGCTCAGCCTCCTCTGACATCACCCTGGCATGAAGGGGAAGGAGTGCCTCATTGTTACCAGGGGGGATGAAAATCGAGGTTCCTCTGGTGGTCTCTACTAACACCACTGGGGGAAGGGGCTTCTTACAGCTTGCCAAAGGTGGAAGTCGAGGCTCTCTCCTCAGCCTTTGGTCTTTGTTGATGGAGGTTTGGGTGGAGCCACAGTGTTTTTCATGTTGTTTGATTAGAGTAAGTGGTTTTTTTATCATCTAAAAATGTTTTCTGTCTTGCTAAGCTGCCCAGTTCCTTGTCCTTTGGCTAGAGAGAGCTGGCTTTTTCTTAGGGCATTTTTTGTCCATGCCCACAGGTGTGCATGTAGCAATCAGTCTGATTGCTAGAGAAAAGCCCAGGGAATTCACTCCCATGTCTTCCCTTGGGTTCCAAGATCTCTAATTGGTTTGCTTCTCTTCACTTTTCAGAGTTTTCTTATGTTCGTTATATATTTAATGCCCAAGATTTTTAGTTATACTTGGTGGGAGGTCTAGGGAGGCATGCAACTACTCCATCTTGACTTGGAACTGGAAACCAGTTTTTTTTCTTTCACAAGTAGTATTCCGTTTGTTTATTCACCAGTTGATGGATGTTTGAATTGTTTCCAGTTTGAGGCTATTATAAAGAAAGCTGCTACAAATGTTCACAAGTAGATCTTTATATGGGCATATGGTGGTTTGTATTCTTTCCTTCTTTCTCTTTTTCACTTAAACCTCCATGGTCCATACTCATTGGCCTGCAGTAGCAGAGCTCCAGTAGCAATTTTGTGGAATTTATCATTGATTTCTCAACTTTTAGAAGTATTTTAATTCCATGGTATTCTCTCTTCTGTAGTAATGCTGCAGGCTCAGTTTTATGTGTTGTTTTCTTTGTGCCACTTGCTGAACTCACAGCTGGGGGATAATGTGTGGAAAGGTTCATACCCTAGCATTTACTACTATCCTCCAGACCTGGAAGCTCCCCACCGCAGCATTTCTTAAGTTTCACTAAGACTTCTGTCCATCGATCTTTACCACATTCTTACCTGCTTTTATTTTTCACTTCCCTCTGGGTCGTTTTCCCTGATCTATCACTGTAATCATTTTTTCTTGCAAGTTCCCTAACTTCCTTGCTTTTTTCGTCATCCATCTCATTTATCTGGAACAATCCTACTATGAAGGAACTCATTTTTTTCCTCTGCTTTCAGTCTGTACCTGATTATTGCTGGACAAAATCACAGACTGATTTTACTTTAAATTCTTGATCACAGACCTTGCATGGGTACTTAAAACTTCCGTGGAGTTTTACTGTGCTTCTCTAGTAACACCTGTGAGAGCCTCCATTGCTACAGACTATAAATTGGTCACATTTTCCTGATTCTAAATCTGCAAACCTGTATCGACATCCATCTTTTTGTCCTTATGTTATAGTAGAGGAGGTGCCCCTTCTCTTATTGGGGGTGAATTCTTCTGTCTGAGCTCTGGATTCCATCTATTTCCCCCACTCACGGACTTTGCTCCTTCAATTATTCCTCCTTCTGTTTCATCAGCTTCACCTTCTCTCTTAGATTTTTCTCATCAACGTGTAAGTCATGTTCTAGGATCTCCTATCCTAAAAGGCAAGCCTCCTCAGACCTCATATCCACCCCACTCTCCCAGCTGCTGTGCGCATTTCTCTGTTCTCCTTTGAAGGCAGACTTCTCAAAGTAAAATCGTCTAATAGATACAGGGTTGTTTGAATGTGTGCGTGTACACTAGCTCTGTTCACACAGAAGGCCTAGAAGCAATGTCAGCCCAGTAGCAGTGAACATAGCATCCATACCTTGGTTTTTAAATATCATTCTCCAGTTAGTACTGTACAGTAGATCTTTTTGTGATGATGAAAATGTTTTATAACTTAACTGTCCAATATGGTAGCCACTAGTCATATGTGGCTATTGAAAACTTAAACTATGGCCAGTACAGCTAAAGAATTGAATTTTTAATTTTGTCCAATTTTAATTAATTTAAATTAAAAAGCTGCATGTGGCAAATGGCTACAGTATTAGAGCTTCTCCAATAAAAAGAACCTGAATTTTTTTTTTTAAGCATTGGCTGACTCAGGACTTGAACATGGAAAAAAAATACAAGATGAGCTCAGAGCATCTGTGGAATCAGAAAGTAAGAAAGTACTAATAATAATCATAATCATAATAATAATGGCATGTAGAAAGGACATTGAAGCCAACTTGAAAGAGCTCCAAGTAACCAAACTGGGACAATTTGAGCATCAAAATAAATAATGAAAATTAAAGAATAAGTCCATGAGGCAATGCTATATAATAAAATATCCACGAGCCAATGCTGATACATAAACACGTTGGGGAGAAAGTATTACTTTTTCCTTAGTAGAATTCTAATTAATGAATGTAGGACAAATGATGGAAATAGGAAATCAACATTGGCATACTACAGTAATAATTAGTGCAGGGATAAATCATCTATGAATGCTAAATAAGTGGGCATAAGTATGAAGACAAACAGCATATTTGCATACTCTCAAAAACTCTCCCCATGAGATGTGTGGTAGATACCAACTTAACCTGTGTGACGCAAGTTAATATCACTGGTAATGAGACATCTAGTATTGAGAAGGAAACCAATATGCATAATTTCAGTCTAATCAAGAGGAAACTTCAAATTCAAATTAGGGAATATTCTACAAAAGAACTGGATAGTACTGGCAAGATCATGGGTTGAAGAAGAAAAACTAAGGAAGTGTTGTAGGATAAAAGAGACTAAGAAGATATGACAACTAAATGCAATGTGAGATCCTATATTGCATCCTAGACCAGAAAAAGGACATGGGCAAAATTTGAGTCAAGTCCATAAGATTAATTAATATTATCATTAACTAACATTGTATCAATGTTATTTTCCTGTTTCTGTAGTTTTCCTCTGGTTAAATAAAATGTTAATACTATGTGATGGGTATATAGGAACTGTATATATTATTTTGCAAGTTTTTTTTTTTTGTTTTTTTTGTTTTGTTTTTTTTTTTAAGATTTTATTTATTCAACAGAGATAGAGACAGCCAGTGAGAGAGGGAACACAAGCAGGGGGAGTGGGAGAGGAAGAAGCAGGCTCATAGCGGAGGAGCCTGATGTGGGGCTCGATCTCATAACGCCAGGTTCACGCCCTGAGCCGAAGGCAGACACTTAACTGTTGTGCCACCCAGGCGCCCCTATTTTGCAAGTTTTTGGAAGTCACAAATTTATTTCAAAATAAGTTAAAAAAATTGAAAATAAAAGTTAAAAAAATTGTCTCTATCTTGTGCATTTAACTCAGGTCTTTTTTCTGAGCTCTGCACTCACACATCCACCTGCCTTTTTGGCATTTTTGCTTTGATGTCTCACAACTTTGCAAATTTAACACATTTGAAACTGAAGCATTGACTGTCATATCTGTACAGTTCCTCCCCATAGCCTTAACAGTTGGAACCACCATGGACCTAATTACCTAAGCCAGAAATCTGAGAGTCGTTTAAAATCTTTTCTCCTTTCTGCACCCACACACTGGGTCCCTTTCTTATTGATTATATGAAATATTTCTTGACTTTTCTAATTTTTAATATCTATTGACATCTTCAAACCAGCAACCATTTGTTACCTTTACTATTTTGATAGTCTTAGCTGGCCTTCTACTCTGCAGTCCATTCTCTCCATACCAACTCAGAGCAGTCTTTTAAAACATAAATTAGGTCATGTCATTCCCCTGATGAAACACTTAGTGATTCCTATTGCATTTAGGATAAGACCCAAGCCCTTTAACTTGGCCCATAAGATCCTCCCATGTTCTGATGCTGCCTGCCTGTCAGATTTCATCTTCTGGTACGCTTCCTGTTGTTCATATGTTCACTGGCCTTCTCTCAATTCCTCAAATATGACATACTCTTCCTGTTCAGAGATCCACATCTGCTGTGCTTTTTTGCCTGGCATGCCCATTCTTCTAGCTTGTTCTTTCTCATCCTTAAGTTTCAGCTTAAGCATCACTTATTTTAAAATAGGGCACCCTATTCTTTTTTTCTTAATAGCACTTGCCACTATTTCTAATTATTTTTTTCTTTATTGCTTGTTACCTGTTATTTCAAATAGACTCTAAGCTCCATGAGAGCAGGAACATGTTTGTCTTACTCACTTCATCACCTCCAGAGCCTGGCACTAATAGGCGCTAACTAACTCTTTGAAACAACTAAATGAAAAAAGGTAACATTTGTCTTCTTAAAGGATGAATAGAAAGTAGTTTGCCTAGAAAAAGTGAGTTTTTTTTTTTCCAGAAGGAAAGAACAATATAGGCAAAAGTATGGAAGAAGAAACATGGTGAGGAGGGAGGGAGAATAATTAAAAGCGGTTTGATGTTGCTGAGCATATGAAGCTCAAAGATTGGTTAGATACTGGTGAGATAGGCTGGAGCCAGATCTTGGAGGCTCGTACGTCCCATATGAACTTATGAAACTTATAAGAGCTCATGGAACTCTTGAAAAATTGTAGACAATAGAGTAATATGGACAGAATTTGTGAAAGATCAGATTTGTGACAGCAGTAAGTGTAGAAACTGGGAGGTGAATTTGAAAGTTATTAGGTGATCCAAGTGAGAGATGATGGATTCTGCACCCGAACAGTTGTTACAGAAATGAGAGAAGAGGACAAATGAAGAAATAAAGAGTAGCATCACTAAAACTTACTGATTAGATACAGATAGTGAGGAAGAAGAGAGAATGAATCTAAGTGTGGCTCCTAGATTTCTAGATTGTGTTACTGGGTGGGTGGTGGTGTTTACAACAAAGAGAAAATTCTAGAGGAGGAGCTCCTTTAATAAGAGATGGTGAAGAGTTGAGTTTTAGCCGTTCTTGGACATTTAGGTAGGGATTTCCATCGGGCATTTGAATATAAAAATCTTAAACTCTGTGGTGAGATCTCATATAGAATGTAAAGTTGATGGTAGTTGTAGCCATAAGAATAGATGTGATAAAAACAGCCCTAGAGGGAGGTTATATAGTGCAAAGAGAGCAGCCGACTGAGAACAGATTCAGCAGTAGAAGTAGAATAGCATGAGAGGAAAACATGAGGGAGACAGGTAATATGAGAAAAATTATTCGAGTGAAGGCCAAGGAAACCAAGAAAGAAGGCTTTAAGGAAGGAGGGAGTGATCAGAAATATTGCATGCAGCCAAGAAATCTAGTAAGAAAAGCCCTGAAAAATATGGATAGCATTTGACACTCAGGGGACTTAAATGAGGAGAGTTTCCATAGAATGATGAATGTAGAAAAAGTAGATTTCAGTAGGATGAGGAGTGAAAGGGAGGTCAAAACATTTGGAAAGACAAACAGAAAAATTAAATAGGTTCTGGGTGACATGAAGTCCCGGCAGTGATTATTATATTAGAGAAAAAGACTGAGGGAAAGAACCTGGTGCGGGGGGAGGGTGAAGAGAGAAAAACAAGTTGAATATATGGTTGTTTGTCACTAGTATATAGAAATTAAAAAAAAAAAATAGTTTGTATTCTGCAGCCTTGTTACATTCACTGATTTGTTCTAGCTTGTTTATAGACTCCATAGGATTTTGTATAGGTGATCATGTCATCTGTGAGTAGACAGTTGTACTTCTTCAGTCTGGATACCTCTTATTTCTGTTTCTTGCCTGATTACACAGGCTAGAACCTCCAGTACGATGTTGAATAGAAGAAGTGAGAGCAAACGTCTTTGTCTTATTCCTTATCTTAGGGGGAAAGCATTCAGTTTTTTTGCCATTAAGTATGATGTTAGCTGTTGTTTATCAGGTTGAGAAAGTTCCCCTCTGTTCCTGATTTGCTGAGAATGTTTATCAGGGATGGGTATTCAAATGATCTTATCCTTTTTCTGTTTTCATCTGTTAATATGGGGAATTTTGTTGATTTTTAAAGTTAAACCAACCTCCACTTGGTCATGTTGTATTGTCATTGTTGTATGTTGTTGGCTTTGATTTGCTAAAATTTCGTTAAGGTTTTTTGTATCTATGTTTATGAAGGATGTTGGTCTGTAGTTTTCTTATAATGTCTTTGGTTTTGGAATTGGGAATAATGGCTTCATTGAGTGAATTGGGAAGTATTCTCTCTCACTTTTTCTTTTCCCCCCAATTTTCTGGGGTTTTTTTGTACATAATTAATATAATTTATTTTTTACATGAATAGTTTAAGAATTCACCAGCAAAGCCTTCTGGGCCTAAAGTGTTTTTGTTTTGTTTTTTTTGGTGGGAAAGTTTTATAACCAGAAATTTAGGGTTTTTTAAAGAGATACATAGCTATTTAGATTTTTTAAAAGTAATCTTTGGTAATTTGTATCTTTTAAGAAATTTGACCATCTATTCTGATTTGTCCAGTTGTTTGGTGTAAAGTTGTTCAAGTTACTCCTTTTTATTCTTTTAATGTCTGTGGACTTTGTAGTGATGTCATGTCACTCATTCCTAATGTTGGTAATATGCGTCTGTACTCTGTTTTTCCTAATCAGTCTATCTAGAGTTTATCAATTTTAATGACCTTAAAGAGTGGCTTTTGATTTCATTGATTTTTGTATGTTTTGTTTTTTATTTTGATTCCCATTCTGTTTTTGTTTACTTTAGGTTTAATTTGTTTTCCTTTTAAGTTTCTTGTGATGGAGGCTGAAGACAGTGACTGAAAACCTTTCTTCTTTCCTAATGGAGGTTTTTAGTGCTATCCATTTTCTTCTTCTGAGTACTGCTTTAACTGTATCCTTCAAATTTTGATATGCTGGGTTTTCATTTTAATGCAATTCAAAATATTTTATAGTTTTGTATTATTCTTCAACCCATGGATTATTTATATATATATGGATATATATCCATGAGTTACTTTGTTTCCAAGTATTTGAGGATTTTCCTGATATCTTCTTCCTGTTGATTTCTAATTTAATTCTGTTGTCAACATATTTTGTATGGTCTGAATACTTCTCAATTTGCCAAGACTTGCTTTTTTGGCCACAAAGTGTCACATAATCTTGGTACATGTTCCAAGTGCATTTGGAAAGTATGTGTTTTCTGCTTTGGGTGGAAAGAGGTTTTTGTTTTGTTTTTTTTAAGATTTTATTTATTTATTTGAGAGAGAGTGAGCGGGAGAGAGAACACATGAGCAGGGGCAGAAGGAGAGGGAGAGGGAGAAGCAGACTCCCCACTAAGTAGGGAGCCTGATATTAGGCTCAATCCCAGGACCCTGGGATGATGACCGGAGCCAAAGGCAGACACTTAACCGACAGAGCCACCCAGGCGCCCCTAGATAGAGTATTTTTAGTAAATGTTAATTGTGTCAGGTTGGTTGACAGTCTTATTTAACTTTCATTCTTAATTGCTTTATCAGTTTTTGAGAGGGGGTGTTGCTATCTCTATTTGTGAATTTGTCTATTTCTCTTTGTAGTTCTATCAGTTTTTGCTTCATTTATTTTGTAGCTCTAATGTTAAGAGTTTAACATTTAGGATTGTTATAACTTCTTAATAAATTGAATTCTTCACTATTATAAAATGACCCTCTTTATCCCTGGGAGTATTCTTTGTTGTGAAATCTACTTTGCTTGATATTAATATAGCCTCTCTGGCTGACAGGCTGGCTCACTTGCTCGCTCTTTCTTTCTTTCTTTCTTTCTTTCTTTCTTTCTCTTTCTTTCTTTCTTTCTTTCTTTCTTTCTTTCTTTCTTTCTTTTGGCTGTTTTTCTTTCTTTCTCTCTGTTTCTTTCCTTCCTTCCTTCTTTTCTAATTTAAATTTAGTATTATAAAATTTTTAACCTAACTTTGATTTTACACTGTATCTCTTTCCTCTTATATTGGAAATCTTAATCCCTGACAATATTAACATAATCAGAGTTGTTTTTTATTTTTAGGATTAAGTTTAATTTTACTTTTGAAATATACAAGTTTCTTATGTTTCCAAAGTTAGAACTTACATGAGGTATGTTTGGAGAAGTGTCACACTCATTCCCAACCCTCTATCCTCCATATCACAGTTAATTAGAGAATAGAAATTTACCTTACTCTTTTTCACAACTACATGTAATTCCACCATATAGATTTACTATCAGTTATTCAGCCAGACCCTTACTGATGAGAATTTGGGTTGTTATCCATAGAATCAGCTTCCTTTTGATTAGTGTTAGTATGTATTTTCCCATTCTTTTAACCAGAACCTCTGCTTTTTAATTGTGTTTAGACCATTTACATATCAATTAATGTGTTTATTGCTCTGTCTTCCTGTTTGTTTATCTTTTCTTCTGCCATATCCAATCTTTCGTTAATCCACTCTGTGTTTTTTCATGTCAGACGTTGTGTTTTTCATCTCTATAGAGTTCCAACTTTTAATGTTTCTTGTATCTCTATAGGGATATACAATATATGAACATATGAATACATGAACATATGAATATAGTTTTTAAAATTTATTATTTTTAAATTCTAGTATAATTAACACAGTGTTAATATTGGTTTTGGGTGTACAATATAGTGATTCATCAATTCTGTACATTTTTCATTGCTCATTATGATAAGTGTACTCTTAATCCCCTTTACCTATTTCACACATCCCCCCACCCGCCTCCCCTCTGGTAACCATCAGTTTGTTCTCTATAGTTAAGAGTCTGTTTTTTTGATTCTTTGTTTTGTTTTTTAAATTCCTCTTATGAGTGAAATCATATGGTATTTGCCTTTCTCTGACTGATTTGTTTCACTTAGCATAATATCCTCTAGATTGATCCATCCATGTTGTTGCAAATGGCAAGATTTCATACTTTTTTTATGGCTTAGTAATATTCTACTCTGTGTGTGTGTGTGTGTGTGTGTGTGTGTGTGTGTGAGTGTGTATATACACACTTCCTTTTTATCCATTCATCTATTGATAGACACCTGGGTTGCTTCCATAATTTGGCTATTGTAAATAATGCTGCAGTAAACATAAGGAATGTGCATATATCTTTTCAAATTAGTGTTTTCGTATTCTTTGGGTAAATACCCAGTAGAAGAATTACTGGATCAAATGTTAATTCTATTTTTATATTTTTGAGGAAGCTCCATCCTGTTTTTCATAGTGGCTGCAACAGTTTGCATTCTCACCAGCAGCACGGGAGGGTTCCTTTTTCTCCACATCCTTGCCAGTGCTTCTTGTTTCTTGTGTTTTTTATACTAGCCATTCTGACTAATGTGAGGTGATACCTCAGTGTGGTTTTGATTTGTATTTCCCTGATGATGAGTAATATTGAGCATCTTTTCATGAGTCTGTTGGCCATCTGCATGTTTTATTTGGAGAAATGTCTGTGCACGTCTTCTGCCCATTTTTAAATTGGATTACTTGTGTTTTGGGTGTTGAGTTATATAAATTCTTTTTGTATTTTGGATACGAACCCTTTATTGGATATATCATTTGCAAATATATTCTCCTATTCAGTAGCTTGTCTTTTAGTTTTGTTGGTTGCTTCCTTTGTTGTGCTTTTTATTTTGATATAGTCCTAATATTTTATTTTTGCTTTTGTTTCCTTTACCTGAGGAGACTTATATAGAAAAATGTTGCTGTAGCCAGTGCAGAGAAATTACTGCCTGTGCTCTTCTCTAGAATTTTTATGACTTCAGATGTCACATTTATGTCCTTAATCCATTTTGAGGTTTTTTTGTATATAAGAGAAAGTGGTCCAGTTTCATTCTTTTGCATGTAGCTGTCCAGTTTTCCCAACACCATTTGTTGAAGAGACTGTCTTTTTCCCATTTCATATCCTTGCTTCCTTTGTCAGAGATTAATTGATCATATAATCATGGGTTTATTTCTGGGCTCTCTATTCTGTTCCATTGATTTATATGTCTTTTTTTTGTGCCAGTACTCTCCTGTTTTGATTACTACAGATACGTAATATATCTTGAAACCTGGGATTGCGCTACCTTCAGTTTTGTTCTTTGTTTTCAAAATCGATTTGGCTATTTGGGGTCTTTTGTGGTTCCGTACAAATTTTAGGATTATTTATTCTAGTTCTGTGAACAAAGCTATTGTTGTTTTGAAAGGGATTGCATTAAGCGTGTAGATTGCTTTGGGTAGTACGGACATTTTAGCAATATTCTCCCAATCCATAAGCATGGATTATCTTTCCATTTGTTTCTGTCATCTTCAAATTCTTTTATCAGTGTATTATAATTTTCAGAGTACAGATCTTCTACCTCTTTGACTATGTTTATTCCTAGGTATTCTATTATTTTTGGCACGTTGTAAATGGGATTTTTTTCTTAATTTCTCTTTCTGCTGTTTCATTGTTAGTGTATAGAAACGCAATGAATTTCTCTATATTGATTTTGTATCCTGCAACCTTACTGAATTCATTTAGAAGTTCTAGTTTTTTGGTGGAGTTTTTAGGGTTTTCTATATACAGTATCATGTCATCTGCAAATAACGAAAGTTTTACTTCTTCCTTACCAAATTTGAATGCCTTTGATTTCTTTTTGTTTTCTGATTGCTGTGGCTAGGACTTCCAGTATTATGTTGAATAAAAGTGATGAGAGTGGATATTCTTGTCTTGTCTCTGATCTTAGAGGGAAACCTCTCAGTTTTTCCCACGTTAAGGATGATGTTAGCTGTGGGTTTTTCATATAAGGCCTTTATTATGTTGAGGTATGTTCCCTCTAAACTTACTTTTTATCATGCACGTATGTTGTACTTTGTCAAATGCTTTTTCTGCATCTGTTGAAATGACCATGTGGTTTTCATCCTTTCTCTTCTTGATATGCTAGTGTAGATTTATGAATATTAAACCTCCTTTGCATTCCAGGAATAAATCCCACTTGATAATGATGAGTGATTTTTTTAATGTATTGTTGGATTTGGTTTGCTAATATTTTGCTGAGGATTTTTGCATCCACTTTCATCAGATTTTGACTTGTAGTTCCCTTTTTTTTGTAGTGTCTTTATCTGGTTTGGGTATCAGGTAAATGCTGGCCTCATAGGAATTTGGAAGCTTTCCTGTCTCTTCTATTTTTTGAAATAGTTTGAGAAGAATAGGTATTAACTCTTCTTTAAATGTTTGATAGAATTCACCCGTGACACCCTCTGGTCCTGGACTTTGTTTGTTGGGAATTTTTTGATTACTGCTTCAATTTCATTGCTGGTAATTGGTCTGTTCAAATTTTCCATTTCTTCCTGATTCAGTTTTGGAATGTTATGTGTTTCTAGGAATTTATCTCTCTCTTCTAGGTTGTCCAGTTTGTTAGCATATAATTTCTCATGACATTCTCGTATAATCTTTTGTATTTCTGTGATGTCAGTTGTTATTTCTCCTTTTTCATTTCTGATTTTGTTTTTTAGTCCTGTCTCTGTCTCCCTCTCTCTTTGTCTGGGGATTCTGTCTAAAGGTTTATCAATTTTGTTGATCTTTTCAAAGAACCAGTTCCTGGTTTCATGGATACATTTTATTGTTTTTTAAGTTTCTATTTCATTTATTTCTCCTCTGATCTTTATTATTTCCTTCCTCCTACTGGTTTTGAGTTTTGCTGTGCTTCTTTTTCTAGCTCCTTTATGTGTAAGACTAGGTTGTTTATTTGAGATTTTTATTGTTTCTTGAGATACCATTATAGCTCATATTTTTTTGATTCTTTGTGTTCCTGGTTATTTTCTTTTTGATTCTAGACATTATGAAGTTTCTGGATATTTTTATATTTTTATCAGTATACTTGAGGACCCAGTTAAGTAACTTGGAAACAGTTTCATTCTTTTGTAGTTTGCTTTTAAACTTTGATGGATAGAATAAGAGCAGCCTTTGGTCTAGGGACTTACATTTTTTCAATCATGAGGCGGCATCTGTGAATTACCAGGTTTCATAATATGGCTGGTAGGACCTTATGGTAGCCATTTGTGGGCTTCAGGAATTGTTCCCTCTGCTCTTTTTTTTTTTTTAAGATGTTATTTATTTATTTATTTATTTATTTATTTATTTGAGAGAGAGAACAAGCGAAAGAGAGCATGAGTGTGGGGAGAGGGGCAGAGGGGGAAGAGAAGCAGACTCCCCGCTAAGCAGGGAGCCCAATGCAGGGCTTGATCCCAGGACCCCAGGAGCCCCCAGGCCCTCTGCTCTTTTCAAATGATTCTTTCCCTAGCCTCAGTTTCCTCACCTGTGTATGTTTATCAACACTGAGCTAATGACTCGGGGGATTCTTGTAGCTCTTGGAAGTTTCTGTCTGTGTAGCTTTTCTTTTGTCTGGTATTCTGCCTTGGGAACTCTAGCTCCCAACTGACAACTCTCCCTCTTCTTCTCAGAGACACCTCTAGCAGTAAGCTGGGACAACTGGGGGCTCACTTCATTTCTTCTCCCCTCAGAAATCACTATCCTGCACTGCCAATTTTTTTTTTTTTTCAGTTATTTCAGGCAGGGCAGTAATTCTGTTCCCTGTTACTCCATCTTGGCTGTACATAGACATTAACACTGTCTTCTGGTTAAAAACAAAACAAAACCTCAAGGAAGAAATTCAGGTCATTCTGTATTTTAAACATGTTTGGACTAAATTTATTTTCTTTGCAGTTTCTAGAAAATGTATTAATATCAAATGTCATATTTAAACAATGTAAGATGATTTAGTATAGTAAGCTCATTTTCAGCATAAGTTTTCTGCTCATCCTTGGTTTATGATATGAATTTGCTTAACTTGCTGATTAGAAGAATAGTTGTATTCTAGGTAATTAGAAAAATATTTCATGACATGCAGTAAATAAAATAATTTGTGTGTAGTAGTATTAAGCTCGTCAGAAAACAATTTTAAAACTATCTTAATTTAAAAATTAACACTTGGGATGATTTTGATAGATTCTTCTGGCTTATGGGCATCATTGTTTTTGCTTTGTGGAGTATTCTTAGAGAAGTCTTTGTATAATGAACTGCATTTTTCTCAGTTTTTTTTTTAATACCTCATAAAATTATAGTGACTTTCTATAATTAAGATTTCTCATAATTAGTGTTTACCTGAGATAAATTTGGTATTACAAGGAGAGTAATACAATAAATTCAGGTGTAATAGGGAATGTAGAAAGACACTGGACTTTAGAAACTAAGAAAGTAGAAGTTGGGTCTTGGCCCACTTTGTACAAGTTGTATTACCATGTTAGCCTTATTTTGTTACTGTCTCACATAATCTTTTTGGGCCTTATTTTCTTCTTTAAGGTGTTTTTTCTCACAGGCAGTTGTGGGAATTAGAAACATTTTGTGAAAATACATGGTAAACTACAAATGCTATATAAAAACCAGGTATCATTTTGAGATTTAGCCTGAGGATTTTAAGTTTCAAACAGTATATAGTTGGAAAATTTGACTGTACCTAAGCCTAACATTAATAACCAGAATTATTATCTTGGCCTGTGCTTTCTTTGGTTAGTTTCAGAAATTTTTAAAATTTGATTTTTGATACCCAATTTAATAGAAATGAGTCATATCATTTCTTTCTCTACTCGGCAGCGCAGCATATGCGCTTCACCCACATATACGGTCTGTGGGTTGTAGAGAGAAATAAGGATGTTGCTCAATAGCCCACATCTTTCAACAAAGAATACTTTTCAGCAACTCTCATGAGTTTCTCTTAGACATTAGGAAATGCAGACCCTTAGACATTAAGCTAAATTCATGAAGTCAGTGTTTAGTGAGAAAATGTGAGGAGCAGACCCTTAAGTTAGATTCTTTGTCCTCTCTAAATACCAGTAGAGTGGATTAGAAGACGCTGGTTTTTAAATTCTGAAACATTTTCTACAGAATAATACAGGAGCTGTTACTGAGAATCAGAATAAAAGGCTACAGAATTGTGGGAGGCTTGCCCTCTATTTATGAATCAGATTTTAAGTGGAAACCACAGTCGTTTCCTTGTTTCTCATTCATGCTTTAGCAGAGGATGTGATGCCATAGATGTAGCTTGGTTTGTAGTTTCTCCTGTAAGGTTCACACCACATTCTTTTCCTCTTTAGAAGCCACAGCAGTTTTAATATATTATCAAACCACAGAATGTACCTTGCTGGATATTTAGTGAGGGGATGTGTGTTACGTATTATTTGGTAGTCCCAGCACTGATTGTGGCGGCGTAGTTTAAGTCCTATTTCAGAGGTACAGCGTAAGTAAATAAATGCACAGTATAAATAGATGTATTTGGGGCAGGTGATATATAGGCATACATCTGCAGACTTGTGGAAAACAGTTTTAACTCTTGAATATATTAATTTGTATTTAAAAACAATGCTTTATGTTGTTTAACTTGAATATATGTTGATTTTCTTTTATTCTTCCTTAGCATCATGGCATGCCATGGGTTGCCTCTCATAAATGGACAAAGCTGTGATCCTTATGCAACAGTTTCTCTAGTGGGCCCTTCTAGGTAATGTTTATTTTTTTTAAGTTTTTATTTAAATTCCAGTTAGTTAACATACACTGTAATATTAGTTTCAGGTGTACAATACAGTGATTCAGCCCTTCCATGCAACACCCAGTGCTCATCACAAGTGCCCTCCTTAATCCCCATCACCTATTTCCCCCATCCCTCCACCCAGCTCCCTGCTGGTAACCATCAGTTTGTTCTCTGTAGTTGAGAGTCAGTGTTTCTTGATTTGTCTCTTTTTTTTTCCCCTATGCTCATTTGTTTGTTTGAAATCATGTGGTATTTGTCTTTCTCTGACTGACTTATTTCACTTAGCATAATACTTTTTAGCTCCATCCATGTCATTGGTAGGTAATGTTTATTGAATTATTATAAAAAAATTTTTTTTTACCTCTAAACAATTTGAAACATGCCTTTATTTTCCATAAGTACACTGATTTTAATCCAGAAATGTAAACATCTCTGGATCTAAAGACGAAATATGTATATGGGCTTAACAAATAATTTCCTTCTTTGACAGTAGATGCTTCATTACATTGAAATGATCAGTGGTTGGCTTCTATTTGTAACCTGGAGTTCAGAATTCAGAGTAGGAGAGCAAATTATTATTAGATTTTCCAGTTTTAAAGTGTGACTTAAGAATTACAAAATTAAGATTCGTAAATTATCCTTAAATAAATGCTAAATAGCTATTTATGACACAAAGTAATGAATGCTTTGAAAGAAAGATCTTTAGTGAGTTCTGTTATACACTGCAAACAACTAAGTCCTGTTTTTATAGAAAGAAGGTGGTTGCCATTTCAGATCTGCTGGACTCTTAGACTGTGGGGAGCAGCATTAGTTTTATAGTAGTTAAAATGTACTTTAAAACATAAACTTGACCTTCTTCATTCATCATTGGCCTTCCTGCCTTCAAATGTCTTAGATTTTATGTAGGTAAAATCCTGTTTTAAGAAATGCTAGTCCAGAATCACAAGGCAGTTTCCATATTTTTATCTGGAAAGCAGCTCAGAACTAAAAATGCCTTTTCTACTCATGGCATCTGTGCTCTACAGAGAGAATTCCAAGCTGTAGACAGACTGCTGAAGTACCAGAACATGGTAAAGTGCACCATATCATTGATTTAAATTATTTATGATGATTTATGGAAAAACCTACAGCAATTTGTATATTTTGTATTTTATAACTTCATTATTTCTTTCAGAGCCTGACTAGTCTGAAATTTGCCTACAGCTTGAAGGTTTAAAATCAGGAAACAAAGAGCAAACTATTCCCTCCATACCAAACACATACATACACACACACACACACACACCCCTTCTCCCCAACTTCAGGCTGTCTAGGTATTCCATTTATTTATTTATTTATTTATTTATTTATTTATTTATTTATATTATTTTTTTCTTAAATCCAGGATAGTCAGCATACAGTGTTTTATTAGTTTCAGGTATACAATATAGGTATTTTTATTTTTTAGAAAATCATCAATAACTTTAAAAAATGTATTTATATACGTATATAAATTATCTATCTATATATATGGTATATATAGTGTCTAACACCATGCCTAGTACTTACTGTGTGTTTAAACAACATTACACTGTTATTACTATAGATGGTTTTAAATTTGAAAGCAGATACTTAGTCCTTTAACATTCATGCTGTCAGAGGGATTAGTTCTGTATGATAAAAATGTTTAACCTAGTGGAGCTATTTTTTGTTTTTGTTTATGATCTGTAGCTGAAGACAAATTCTTTACTGTAATCATTTAGTAACATACAAATGGAAACTGTTTGGCACATGAATTTGTTTTTAAGAGTCATTATTAATATTGATAGTGTACTATCATCACATAAGATGTTAAAATTGGGAGAGGCTAGGGAAAGACGGCATGGGCCTTCCCTGTACATTTCTTTGCAACCTTCTCTAATTATTTCAAAATAAAAAGTTTTTTAAAAAGCCATATTATAGCTGAAGCCCAAGAAGTAAATTTAGTTAAGAATGCTTTTCATGTTCCTCATGTATTTTTCAGCATAGATAAAGGTACCCTGAATCTCACTGTTTTCCTTTTACCATTCTGATATAAAATAAGCTTGTATATATAAAATAAGCTTGATAGTCAATCTAGTGTAGCCATAGAGAGAAAATACAATCTTGTCATATATCGCATATGCAAACTTGTATTTTCTTTGATTTGAGTCTTTTTAGAGACACCTCAGATTTTTTCCCAGGTAATATTTAAAACTATAGTTTTCCCTGAGTCATCGTAACAGCTAAAGGGAGGTCAGGCTCCCTGGTTGGAAATAGCATGTTTTATAATTGTGTACTGTTAAGTTCTACAAGGTAAAACTCTACCACATTGGAACAGGAATGACCAAAAGAAGACAAAAGTAAAGAAGAAAACAAGCAATCCGCAGTTTAATGAAATCTTTTATTTTGAGGTAACTTTTTATTTTATATAAATGTTGACATTGAATATTTAATATTGAATGCTGGTTTACTTCTTTTTTTGAACTATAGCCGTAGTAATCATTTAATCAACTAATGCAACTAAGCATTTCTACTCCAAGAGCAGTAGAACCATGATGTAATGTGGTAGAGGCCCAGTATATAAAACAAATAAAGGCAGAGCTATAACTGATTTGGGGGTAGGGAGGACTAGGGCCATACCTACTTGCTAGTCATCCCTAACATCACACCCTCCTCTACACACCCTCCCACCTTATCCAGCCTGTCACCTGACACACAGTGGCCACCAAACTCTTGTTTGAAAATAACTGGTAAAGTAAGTATGACATCACTTGGTTGGAGTTCTTGTCCCAGTTGATGTGGTATAAATCACTATGTTTAAGTTTATCTTGTGAAAGGATAATTTTGTAAGAGAAAACACTAGCTGCCCTACCTGACAGAGTTTTTAGGAGGCCCAAATGTGAGAATGCTTTGAGACTATAAAGTGCTACATGATTAAGGCCTTATTATTAAGTTCTTTTTAGCTAATTGCCTCTACCAACACATGCTTATTTTCATAGAGATCTTCAGCTGCCTTGAAGTTGCCCCAAAATACAGTGCTTTGGAGTTCTTTACTGTGGAGCATTTGTTAAAGAAATCCTTTTTCATATTATTTGAAAACTACAGGAAAAAAGTTGATCTTTGATTTCTAAAAGATTGTGTTCTAACCTCAGAACATGTTGCAAGTGAGATTAACATGTAGGAAAAATTTGGGGAAAAGTTACATTCCGTGCTTTTTCCTCTTTCGTGTGTGTTTTTCTTGATAATTCAAAGTGGAGACAAGCGAGAGCACATCTAGAGATGATTACTGTACTTCAATAAAGAAACATAGGTTGAAGAAAATGCCAAAGTTGACGTAGGAAGGCTTGTGGGGGTGGAGGCAAGGGAGAAAGAAAAGGTACCAATGTGAGACTTTTCCATTTCCTGTCTAAGGACTTTGGCTATTATATGTTTATCAATGGCTATTGCATCTAGCCTGCAGAAAACATGGGGCAACTTGCAGCAAGCAGATGGCCCTTTGAAAGGCAAGGTCTGACCCGCTTGCTATATCCAAGTGTACCTATGAAACCTTAAAACATTCATTCAAAAAGCCCTTTGTTGAGCCGATTATAAAGATAAGATTCAATCTCTGTCCTCCAGCTAAAGCAAGAGACACAAAGCACACATACGCATGCATACACACAGCAGGAAAATGCAGTAGATACTGGGGGGGTCAGATGAGTTCTTCTCCAGCTGAGTTAAGTTAGGGAAAAGGAGTACTAGAGAGAAAGAACATTTTGAGCAGAGACAAAGAGACAGAAAAGCAGAAAGTTATGTCCAAAGAGTAGCAAATAGTGATTTAACTGGAAGGGTTCTATAAGAGAATAATTGGAACAAAGCTTAAAAGCTACACTACGACCAACTATGAAAGGCCTTGAATACCTGGCTGACGTGCTTACAGAATAGCTGTTGAATATTTTTGAGCCTGGAAGTGGTAAGAGTAATGCAGTGTTTTGGGAAGAATTAACCATGATCTGTGGGCCAGTGGCTGAGAGAGAACAGAGATCGAGACTCTTACAGTTTAGGCGTAAAAAAAAAAAAGGAAGGGGGGGCAGGTTCTGATCCAAGAGAGTGACATGGAAAAAGAGAGGAAGTGACAGATGAGAAAGAAGCTGTAAAGGGCAGGATAACAAATTGATTATAGAAGAAAAGACAAAGGGAGGAGTCAGATGTCCTCATGGTTTCAAATCTGGAATAAGGGAAAAGTTAAGGAAAGCAGAGAAGTGGTTCAGTTTGGGACATAATGAACTTGAGGTCTGACATGAAAAGCCTCCAATAGGCAGTTCATGACTGAAACTTAAGATGGGTGATGGCTGTAGATAAGGACTCAAGATTTGCTCGCAGAGAGTCAAAAAAGCCAAGGGAATAGAGGTATACAATATAGGAGAAAAGTGAGGAAGCTCAGTTCTGCCACTTACTAGGCATTCAGCTTTGAGCACATTTCTTAATTTCTGTCCTTTAACGTCCTCATTTTCAAGATGAGGATAATGAATCTAGCGCTGCCTGCTTCAGAGCAGCATTCTGATGAACAAAGAAGATAATGGATGTGACAGCACTTTGTGAATGGTACAGCGCTTTACAGCTCTTAGGGCAAAATAAAAGTTAAAACCATGGAGAAAACCCATATTTATAGATTCTGAGGAAGAAGAGATCCCACAGGAAGAAGCAGAGAGCTGGAGGTTGCCTGGTTAGTGCCTGGGTAAACTCAAAAGAGTGTTTCTGGAAAAGGAGGTATAGTTGTACTCACTTGTTCTGATAGAGGGGTCAAGGAAGACGAGAACTAAGGACTCTCCATCAGACTTGGTGACTAAGAGAGGCGTTTGGAGGGGTGATCTGTGAGGAAACCAGATTATACGGAGTTACTGTAGTGAGTGGGTGTGAGGAAGTGGCGGCTGTAAGGATGGATTACAGTTTTGAGATATTTGTCTGTGAAAGGAAGGAGATAGGAAGACCATAATTTAAGTGTAGAATTTTTCTTAGACTTGAGTGAAGTGAAAAAGCTGGTAAAGAAAGCTGTAATTAAAATAGATGGAATGCATACTGCGTGCTTACTGTATGTCATGCATGGGTGGACTAGCCTTGGAAAAGAGGAGGATCATCTCATCTCTTGTTCAGAAGAAATGAGAAAACTCATGAAGTAGAAAGACCTGTGTGAGAATGGACATGTTCAGGTGGACAGTAGCTGAGGAATTCCTGCCAGTGGCCTTGACATTTTTGGTAAAAATATGAGAAAGAAGTGTAAGGTTAGAATTGATAATCTTGAGAAATGTGGGAAAGTCTTCAAACAGTTCTTAGCATGTGCATCTTCACCAAAATAGAACACTTTTGCTCTGAGCCACTAACCGATTACATGTGAGTCAGTGAACCTAATGTTGCTGTAGATGGAGCTGATAAGGGAGGGCATGGAGGCAAGATAGCTTTTGATATTTTTATACTGCCTTATTCTTACCTCCCTACTACTTCCATAGCCGTTTTTATCTTTAGCTTTGGGGGAAACTATTGCCTAGGTTTTTTCCTCTGTTTATAATAAACACAACTGAACATTTTAGGGATGATAGTTTTTTAAGTTCATGTAGGAAAAAAATATTTAAAAATTTTTTGTAAACTAAAATATTTTGTTCACAGGTAACCAGATCCAGTAGTTACACAAGAAAGTCCCAGTTCCAGGTAGAAGAGGAGGACATTGAAAAGCTAGAAATTAGGTATTTGTCTTGGAGTTTTACAGAATTGCTTTTTTTGGTGCCAAAAGAAAATCCTAAGTCCAAAATAGAAAAAATCCTAAAAAAAAAAAAAAATAGGTGAACCAAGCTTAATAGACTTCTCTTTAGCAAGTTGGTTGATGAAACTTAGAGGAATATGCATCTAATTTAAATTCATATTACCTTTTCAAAATCTGTTTTCTTTGCAGAAGTAGTCAAGGTGTATTTATTTAAAACAAAAGATGATTTAATTTTCACCTATTTTATTATATTTTTAATTTTCACAAATTTAATTGCTCTTTAAATTTCTGAATCATAGCATAATGGATGCAAAGAATATATAGAAAATTAATTATATATTAGCCAATTTAGAAATAATTCTTTTATTCTTCTTAACATATCTGCTGTCTAACAGAAATTTCAGTGAGGTAAGAAGTCTTGTAAGATAATTCAACAGGTGCATGTGTTTGAAGTTTGTTCTATTTAGGTCTTATATCTCTATGCTGTTTGGGAGGGGAAGGTTCTGTAAGTGCATGTACAGGTGTGGTGTTAACAGTGTGTTCATCTAAAGGGTGTATTAGTCACATGTTTGGAATGATCAGGTAATGTATTTTTCTAAATCACCTATCTTTACATATTAACCGGCTCTAATTGAGAAAGAAACTGTATAGACTTGTGTTGGTTTCTTTTCTCAAATTCAACAAAGTAACTCTAGTTCTTACTGCTTCGGGTTAATATAAAGCCTAGACTTTGAAATTAAGAAACTTAAGTGCTTTTTTTAAGACTATTTAAAGTAGTTACATTCTGTGCTTATAAATAAAAGCTACTGCAATATTTTGTTTTCTTAGTTTAGTTAGTGAGGTATATGACAATGCTAACATCTCTTACTTTTAAGCATGTAAAATTAATGATATAATACAATCAAAGTGATTTGAAGCTACCTGGTGGCGTGCATTCTCTTAAACATTGTTTGCAAAATATAAAGCCAGTTTTAAATTTTCAGGATCGACTTGTGGAACAATGGAAACCTGGTCCAAGATATTTTCCTGGGCGAGATAAAGGTTCCTGTGAATGTGTTAAGGAACGATTCCTCTCATCAAGCCTGGTAAGAAAAACCATTTTAGTGAACTCTACAGTAGGTCATCCCCTTTAATATACTGTACATGCAAATAAATGCTTACTATAAGCGTATTTTTAAATTTGAGGTGGAGGAGAAGGCTCCATAGCTCAGGGGTTAGAGCACTGGTCTTGTAAATTTGAGGTGGAATAAGCCAGAAGTCATTATAATCGATTTGGTTATTAATTTATTTTTGCAGAAATAGAAATACATTGATGGTTTTGTGACTTAACCTCTAATACTAAGATAGAAGAACTGAATCATCTAGGAATATTGTTCAGTTCAAAAACGAAATCTTAACTCTAAGGAGAAAATGAAAATCATTTAAAACATTACATAAGAGTTGCCCGAGTGAGAAGATGCTTGGTCACAGATCAGCATCTGCAGTACAGAAGCCTTATTAATGGTGATGGGAACTGTGGATGTTTGAAAACAGAGGGTTTATGGGAAGGAATCAACTGTTCATGGGATCTAACCAGTGATTTTCCTTTATCACACCCCACTGAATTGCACTATGAATGGCCCTGATGTTATTTTCTAAATGTCTGGGGTCAGGATGCCTGGGTGGCTCAGTTGGTTGAGTGTCCGGCTCATGATTTCAGTCTGGTCATGATTGCACGGTTGTGACATCAAGCCCCACATTGAGATCTGTGCTCAGCTAGGAGTCTGCTTGAGATTCTCCTCCCACCCCCACTCATGAATGAATGAATGAATGAATGAGTGAATGAGTGAATGTGTGTGTGTCTAGGGTCCGGATGTTGAGCTGTTTCAGTAAATGACTTTCTTGAGGTGCTCTGGTGGCTCAGTCATGATTACAGTATCATCTTACCTTTTCATGTCTTTAACAGTGACATTAAACTGATGGTAGATAAAATGTAATGTTCATACATTAAACTGATGTTATTTTCCTTAGCAGAATTGATGTGAAACTATCATTTTTTTCTGTCTCGATCACTTACAAGCATGCTTATCCTTCCCCTTCCAGTAGGTTGCCCAGCAGCCCTCATGCTAGACTTGGGTTTCTGCTGAGCATAAAAAAACAGGCCTTTGTCATTTGCCTCTAAGGGCCACTATTTAGAACTCAGTTTCGGTGCCTGGAGGAGCAATTGGAACTGGGTGTTTAGATGTTTCTTACTGTGGGCATCAACCTCATTTGTCTTTAAAAGAGCCTGCCTCTCCAGTGGACCGTCAGCCATTCTTCATTTTGAACTCTGTTGTAGATGGATTCTTAGACTCTCAAAATTTTTATTATATTTTTACCTCTTACTAATACAGATCTAAGATTTATTGGTTTTTCTGGTGGCATTTTGTATAATTTCAATAATGTACCCACCTTTGGGGGGAGATTAAACTTACTTTGAAAAATGGCAAACATTTGAGGCGTCACACCCCCGCTTCATGTCTTCTTCCACTTTCTGTAAAGTAGCATATATTTTAAAATGAAAATCTCCTGGGGTGCCAGGGTGACTCAGTTGGTTAAATGTCTGCCTTTGGCTCAGGTCATGATCCCAGGGTCCTGGGATCAAGCCCCGCATCGAGCTCCCTGCTCAGTGGGGAGTCTGCTTCTCCCCCTCTCTCAACCTCTCCCCGCTGCTCGTGTTCTCTCTCTCTCTCTCAAAGAAATAAAATATTAAAAAAAGAAAAGAAAAAGAAAATCTCTGCACTCAGTTTGTTAAGTCTTTAAAATTGTATGGCACGCCACAGGTACAAAATAAAAAGTGAGTTGTTATGGCTCCCATGACCCTTCAAAGTGAACCTGAAATGCACCACCTGGCTTGTATTTTAAGTAAGACTGTTTCCAGACAGGCTCTCCAAATCTGGCAAAACTTTGTCCACCTTTGCAGGATGTAAGAACACTAACAAACAGAAATTAAGTTTATTCCTATAGATTTCTTTTTTGCCAGTATTATTTTAAAATATTTTAAAGCCAAAAGTGTAAATTCTAAAATTTATACAGCATGCAGGGTGGCTCAGTCGGTTAAGCATCTGCCTTCAGCTGAGGTCATGATCCCAGGGTCCTGGGATCAAGCCCCAGATTCTGGCTACCTGCTCAGCATGGAGTCTGCTTCTCCATCTCCCCCTCTCCCTGCTTGTTCTCTCTCTCCCTGTCTCTCACTGTCTCTATCTCTCTCTCTCAAATAAATAAATAAATCTTTTTTAAAAATTTGTACAGCATGGAATAGAAACATCTCCTAATTCATTTATACTTCCATAGATACAAGGAAATATAGAAATCTGAATGCCATTTTCTTTTTAAGTCAGAAATTAAAGTCTTAGGCTCCTTTGTCATTTGTAGAGCTTTAGCATCCCCTTGTGGGATTGATGGTAACTGCATGAAAACTCATGAAAGGCTTTCTTTACCTTCAGAATTTCAGGCATATTCTTTCTAATCTTGGTAGTAAGAAAGAGAATAATTATCAGTAATGTAATCCTGCCGTTTGAAGAGTTTCAGTTTGCTTTCCTTTTTCACATAATTTCCAGTTAGTATTTGTCTGTTATAGTCTTCCCAAAAACAGATTTTAATGGTTCCAATTTAATTTTATCCTCAAATTACAACATAATCCAGTCCTTCCCCCATTCTTTTCTTGGCTTTTCACTTCCTTAGCAATGACTTACATTCTTTATTCTGAAACTTCTGTCAGATGTTAAGAGTAGCTTGTTAGTGTTGATAGTAACTCATTTTAACTTTAACCTTATAATGATAGAATTTTATATGATTTTTTGAATTGGTAATATACTCACATGGTTCACAGTTCAAAAGGTAAAAATCTGTGTCTTGCCCCAGCCGCTCAGCTAATCATTTCCCCTCTTCTGAGGCAGTCACTGTTTTGAGTTTCTGGAAATATTTTATGGAATGTAGTCAAATATGTATATAGCCTTCTTTTCTCTTCTTTACAAATGGGCACATACTGTACCCTGACCTGTACCTTGCTTTTCTCACTTACCAGTGTAGTAGAACTTTAGTAAATATCTGTAGAACCTTGGCAGTGGTTAACAGTGTGGACTCTGGGGGTGTCTGGGTGGCTCAGTCATTAAGCATCTGCCTTCGTCTCAGGTCATGATCCCAGGGTCCTGGGATCGAGCCCTGCATCAGGCTCCCTGCTCCGTGGGAAGCCTGCTTCTCCCTCTCCCACTCCCCCTGCTGGTGTTCCCTCTCTCACTGTGTCTCTCTGTGTCCAATAAATAAATAAATAAATCTTTAAATAAATAAATAAAGAGTGTGGACTCTGTAACCAAATTGCCTTGGTTCAAATCTTAACCTTGGGGCGCCTGGGTGGCACAGCGGTTGGGCGTCTGCCTTCGGCTCAGGGTGTGAACCCGGCGTTATGGGATCGAGCCCCACATCAGGCTCCTCTGCTATGAGCCTGCTTCTTCCTCTCCCACTCCCCCTGCTTGTGTTCCCTCTCTCGCTGGCTGTCTCTATCTCTGTCGAATAAATAAATAAAATCTTAAAAAAAAAAAAAAAACAACAAATCTTAACCTCTGCCATAACTACCTGTGTGACCTTGGACAAGTTACTCCACCTGCTTGGCTTTGCCTTTCTCTGGCTGTAAAATGGGGACAGTACAAATAGTACCTGCCTCCCAGAGTTGTTAGAGGATAAATGCATTCATCCTCATAAATGAAACTAGCTGCAAGTGCTGTGACCATGGGTATAACTCATGCTCTCACCATTACAGTGACTGCTGTTGTCATCACCATTCCTCCAGAGCAGTACATACAGAATTTCTGCATCCTGTGTTGTCATACCAGTATTCCGTTGTTTGGAATGTTAGAAAGAGAACCTCAGAAGCAGTCTAGTTCAATCTCATTTCACCAGTCCCCATAATGTCAGTGTCTTAATGTGTGCAAAACCTTTGTGTGATTGTACGGATTGGTACAGTTTCCCCCCAAATGATCCAACAAGTAAAAATGGATATTAAGAAAAGATAATAGAGGGGCGCCTGGGTAGCTCAATCAGTTAAGCATCTGTCTTTGCCTCAGGTCATGATCCCAGGGTCTTGTGATCGAGTCCTTCTTTGGGCTCCTTGCTCAGTGATCTCTCTCCTTCCTCACTTGCAGCTTGTTTCATTTATGAAACAGTAGGGCCTGCTTCTCCCTCTGCCTGCCGCTCTCCCTGCTTGTTCTCTCTCTCTCTGACAAATAAAGTCTTTAAAAAAAAAAAAAGACAATAGATACAAACATGTTTTCATGTTATAATTTTCATGGTGAATGTAAGATTCAAATAGTAAATGAAACAAGTGGTTGGGGTTTTTCAATGTAAGCACTTTATACATATTTAAAACTAGATTAATGTTTTACTTGAAATGAGTTGGTTGTCTAGTTTGCTAATTTTTCCACCTATCTATAATCTCCTATCTTAAGTAAAAATCCATTGATAATGCTTATCTTTATGGAACCAGAAACAGCATTCAAGTGTTAGTAGAGCTACCTCTGAACAGTTACTTCCCAGCTTCTGAACATTACTTCATTATGCTGGTTTTCAGCTTTATGAACAAATAATTGTAGTTTTTACTTGCCTGCCTTAATTTCAATTATACAGACCTTATGGTTAAAAATTTTCAAATGCTTGATTTTTTTTCTATTAAGGTGCTGTCAAAATGGCTGAATCTTGAGAGCATCAGGATTACTTTTACGCCTCTCCAATTGTGAATAAAAAAATACATGTAGAGCAACTGAATTCCACTTTCAGTTAATAATTCCTCTTAATTTCCTTTTTCTTACTCTTCAAACTGAAATGCTTTACTCAAAAAGTGAAGAAAATATATTTGATTTTTTTTTTTTTTTTTTTTGGTATCCTTCGAACCTTACGCATGGCCATGTATCCTCATTTAACAAATCTTGAGGGTTTTCTCTTTACCTCTGATTCATAAAGATTACTTAGTCCACAAGGGATCCTTCAAGGTTTAAATAGAGCCTTTTTAAACAATGTTATAAAATAACATATCACATTTATGTAGTTATGTTAATAAGTACATTTATCTATAGCTTATTTATATACTTAAGTGGTAACAGTTATATATAAATCTTACATAAATAACAACTGCACAGTGTTTACTGTGTATCAGGCGCCTTTGTAAGTGCTTATTACTTATATAACCTCCTTAGAGTTGTTGTAAGAATTAAATCAATTAGATACTATTATTACCCCTTATTTAGAGTAATAATAAGGTAAGGAAACAAGCTCAGAGAGATTGAGCAGTTTGCTCAAGGTCACACAGCTGAGATTTGGACCAAATATTCTGACTCCAAAGTTTATGCTCTTAACCAGTTATTATAATAAATTGTACATTGGCATAAATATATTTTTTAAAGATTTTGTTTACTTATTTGAGAGACAGCGAGAGCACAAGTCAGGGAAAGAGAAGTAGACTCCCCCCTGAGCAGGGAGCCCAATGAAGGGCTCGATTCCAGGACCCTGGGATCATAGCCTGAGCTGAAGGCAGACACTTAACCAAATGAGCCACCCAGCTGCCCCATAAATATTTTTGAGTATGTCTAAAACTCAGAAATATTTGGGGTGCCTGGGTAGCTCAGTCATTTCAGGGTACAACTTTTGATATTGGCTGAGGTCATGATCTCAGGGTCATGAGGTTGAGCCCCATGTCA
The DNA here is from genome assembly GCF_017311325.1 of Ursus maritimus. Taxonomy (NCBI): domain Eukaryota; kingdom Metazoa; phylum Chordata; class Mammalia; order Carnivora; family Ursidae; genus Ursus; species Ursus maritimus. The sequence continues at coordinate 21,653,558 of NW_024424453.1, read as the reverse complement.
GATTCTGTGCTCAGTGTAGAGTCTGCTTAAGATACTTTCTCTCTCTCCCATCCCTTTGCCCTTCCCCCCACTCGTGCACACGTGCTCTCATTCCCAAATAAATAAAAAATGTTTTTTAAAAACCCTCAGAAATGTTCTCTGTTTTAAGCTGAAATCAAAGATTTGAGTGGCCCCTTGCTTTATAAAATACTGCTTAAAAAAATTAAAGGGTCATGGGGGGGAGGTGGTGATTTGAGGGTATTTTGAAATTTTATGTTTTTTCAAGTAGACACAGATGAGATACTGTCCAAGAAGGATTTCTTACCTTTCCAAAGAAACCCAAGGAAACAAGCTTAAAAAATGAGGCAGGGTCATGATCCCAGGAGTGAGCCCTTCTGGGGTCCCTGGGCATTCTAAAGGAGTGCATATATAATAATTAGTGACTGGCATAACATTGCCCTAACCCCTCTGCACAGAACATGCCATGTGAGGATTATAGATCTGTTTTGCTGCTGTATTGTAGTTTTATGAGAGTAAGAGAGGCAAGGCATACTCCTTCCTCCAGTAATTTGGAGATAAGGGAAGTAAAGTTGCCTTCTGAGTAAAATTCCTATAGAACAAGCCAAAACAGAGTCTGTAAATCTGACTAGAATACGGGGACATTGGTTAAGATTTAAGATGGGTAAGTACAATCTTAGGGAGGCAGAACCAATTTCTAACTATAATACAAGAATTTCTATTCCACCATATATGGAAAACACTAGTTAAAACGGAAGGGGACTATTAGAACAATATGAAAGGATCCCAAAGAGGCAAACATGGGTAGGTACTACCCATTTAATACAATCGAGGGGGAAGGAGATTCTGCTCTAGAAGCATTACTATTTCCTTGTCTTAGCTGAGAATTCTTAAGACTGCCTCGATCTCTGTGTTGTATCTCCGTACTCACCATAGTCCCTCTATAATATAGCTTTCCAAATAGCTTACCAGTAGGTAAAAAATGTACTAATCAAATAGATTAAAAGGTTGTATTAACAGGTAAAAAAAAAAAAGTGTATTAGTTGCAGTGACAAATATAGATGAAGCACCCTGGGAAACAGTGGTAATTGTTGAAGCCGAGTGGTAAGTGCATGGGGGAGGTGGTGAGTTGAGGGTATTCATTATTAATATAACCACTCTTCACCCTATTTTTGTGAATGAACATTTGCTTGCATAATAAAATGTATTGGTCACAAAAAAAGTGCAGGTATTTTTACCGCTTGACTGTTGTATTTCTTTTCATAAACTTAGAAATTGGCTTTCTACTTTAAATATACCGGTCTCTATGCTCAGTCATTGCAGTTCAGGTTTACTTTTAGATAAAACTAGGTATCTGAATTTGCAAGCCTGCAAAACATGTACTAGGTTGTGGAACTTGACTAAAGTAATGTCCTTTTCAGGATGTTTGGTGATCAGCCAGCTAGACTTTTCCTTAGAGGTACTTCTGGGTCACCTTTGCTAATAGGCTTATCATGCAATTTTTTCCTCAGGTAAATCTTTAAAACATTATTTCTCAAATCAGAGAATAGAAATTCTGAAGGCTGGTGTTTCAAGATAGAGATTCCTCTTTCGTAGATAGTGATATAATTTCTATATAATTTCTTCTTTAATTGTATCTTTCTCGAAACTAATAAATACTCTATTAAACCCTCCCTAACTTCTGTTTTTAAACAAGTTAGTGTAATGGGGAGGCCATAGGTGATAAATACCAAAAGTAAATATCAAAACTAATGACACTACTTTGTAAAAAGTATTCCAGGTAGTAAGTAAAGGAGGAATGATAGAATTCTAAAACTATCATTTTGGGACACCTGGGTGACTCAGTCAGTTGACTGTCTGCCTTCGGCTCAGGTCATGATCCCAGGGTCCTGGAATCAACTCCCACGTTGGGCTCCTTGCTCAGCAAAGAGCCTGCTTCTCCTTCTGCCTGCTGCTCCCCCTGCTTGTGCTCTCTGTCTCTGACAAAAATAAATAAATAAAATCTTTAAAAAAATAAAACTATCGTTTTATACTCTGTAACTGTTAATGACTGTAGGCGGTGCTCATCAGTGTCTGCTAATATCACAAAAAGAGAAACAGACATTAGTGCCTCTTTGTGGAACTACACAACACTATCAGCGAAATGTTCTTGCCAGCATATCAAATCTGAATCTAACCAAGCCTCTAGATCTAACTGCCAATATACAGGAAGTACAGAGAGGACAAAAAATATGTTACGTGATGTTATGGAGATAGAGATAGATTTATCATAATCCCAAATGTGGAAAATTCTATTCTAACTACCTGATTTCTTACGGGGTAGAGGGAATCTATAGGTTAAAAGAAACTTAAGTATCAACCAGTTACAATATGTAGACCTTGGATATGAACAAACTGTAGAAAAGTATTCATGATAAAGTTTGGGAGAGTTTGAACACGGACTGGATAATGATTTTTAAAAATTGTATGTAGTTATATATTGAAATATTTATAGATGAAATTATAAGACGCCTGGAAATTGCTTTAAAATAATGCAGGAATGGGCTGGGAGGAGTGAGGAGAGGTATGGCTGAAACAATAGCCTTGAATTGATGATTACTAAAGCTAGGTGATAGGTGCCTGGGGGTTCAATAGATACACTGTTCTTTTTACTTTTGTATGTGTTGTTAAATTTCTAAGATAAAAAGTCTTTAAAAATAACTATTAGATTTCTGATTTTGGTCCTACAAACTCCTCTTGATTTCTAAACATTTTTCTTGGAAAATTTTAAAGCTGTCTTTATTTGTACATATATATTTTTTGCCTTCTACTTACCTAAAAAAAATTCATGTAAATCTGATTTCTGCAAATAAAAATATTTTCAGTGTAGTTACACTGTTTCTCCTTTAATAGTATAAAAATCTGTTTATAAACCTTCAATCACTAACTTTTTAAAAAATAAGTTCAGATTTTTATATATATAAGATTTACTTTAAAACAAGATCACTTATGCCGTCTTGTGATATGTCTTATCTATTTCAGCTAAATGTATCTTTCTTAAATTTAGTTAGTGAGATGTTATTTTTGATTATACACTGGATTTTAAATCTTTCATTTTTTATTACCTTTGCCTAAATCTGCAAGCTAATTAAACTCTCATTCAACCCCTTTGAGCTCTTAATTTTTGTATGACCTGTACATTTTGTTTCCCAGATAAAAATCTATTTATAGCTTTCTAGTTTGATATACAGCAGATGTTAAGCCTCTGAAGATTGATAGTTGGCTCCTTACAAAGTGTCCTAACCTTAAATACTAAGTTGACTTTTTTGGTTTGGTTTTCTTTTATAGCTTAGCTGTTTATTTACCTCATCTCATGAAGTTGATTGTATTTTTACTTTAGGTACTTGCTACAACCAAGAGACAATGGAAACAAGTCATCTAAAACCGATGATCTGGGGTCTCTTCGATTAAATATATGTTATACAGAAGACTATGTGCTTCCTTCGGAGTACTATGGTCCTTTGAAAACTTTGCTGCTAAAATCTCCAGATGTTCAGGTACTTTAAAAATCTTAAGGGTATGATTTAATAGGAAATGGCTAAAATTAATTCTGTAAGTGATATGGAAAAGATTTCAGAGTATCAAGTTTTATTAAAGTAGTCAATATATAGATATTTAATTTATCTGAACCATAGTACTGTGATTCCAGTACGTGCTTGAAATTTCATCTCTGAGAAAAGTTTTAAAAAATTAAATATTATTCTGTACAACAGTAGTAGTGAATAAATATGCTTGAACTACTTATACAGGCTAGTGATTGAACATGTGATCATGTTTGCTTGATTTTTGTGCTTGTTTTCTGCCTTTCTGTATTCTAGCCGATATCTGCCTCAGCTGCTTACATTTTGGGTGAAATTTGTCGAGATAAAAATGATGCTGTTTTGCCCCTTGTACGACTGCTGCTGCACCATGATAAACTTGTTCCTTTTGCCACTGCAGTGGCTGAATTAGACTTGAAGGATACACAGTAAGAGTTACATTCAAGTGTTAATTATGTGTGTTGAAATTGGACTTTAGTTTGCCAGATTGTTTTGTAATTTTACTTCTTTTTTATTGACCAGCCTCACTGGATAGGAATCTGAAAAGAAGTGCTTAGCAAGAAATAAAGGGCCGTTCTTTAAGTTAGCAAACAGTATCCACCAATAGCAACATTAACAGTTAATGAAGGATTTTTTTATTCAGTGTTGAAATTTCTTGTTACTAATCTTTGCTGCTTCTTGTAATGATTCATGTGTCACAAATAAAATACCAGGTCAGAACTTGGGTGTTTTTTTTTTTTTCTTACCCATTATGTATCACCCCTATATACATATGTGTGACATTATGGAAAGCAGTCAGGTGGCTTCCCAGTCCTATCATAGCACCGTCTCATATACACACACACACACACACACACACACTCCACTTTTATAGTTCATTGTTATGGTTTGCTTTTTTAAAAAAACTTATATTCTTATTATTTTTGGTAAGTAGTTTCGGTAAGTTTGAAAAGCCTAATAGCAGCAGGCTTTTTTTAAAATTTAAGTTCAGTTAATTAACATATAATTTATTATTAGTTTCAGAGGTAGAGGTCAGCAATCATCAGTCTTATATAGTACCCAGTCTTATTACATCATGTGTCCTCCTTAATGTCCATCACCCAGTTACCCCATTCCCCTCACTCCTCCCCTCTGGCAACCCTCAGTTTGTTTCCTGTGATTGAGAGTCTCTTATAAGATTTGTCTCTCTCTCTGATTTTGCCTTGTTTTATTTTTTCCTCTCTTCCCCTATGATCCTCTGTTGTGTTTCTTAAATTCTACATATGAGTGGGATCATAATAATTGTTATTTTGCTTAGCATAATACCATTTAGTTCCATCCATGTCATTGCAAATGGCAAGGTTTCATTCTTTTTGGTGCCTGAGTAGTATTCCTGTGTGTGTGTGTGTGTGTGTGTGTGTGTGTGTGTACACGTACACTACATCTTCTTTATCCATTGGTCTGTCGGTGGACATCTGGGCTCTTCCCATATTTTGGCTACTGTGGACATTGCTGCTATAAACATTGGGATGCATGTGTCCCTTCTTTTCACTACATCTGTATCTTTGGGGTAAATACCCAGTAGTGCAATTGCTGGGTCATAAGGTAGCTCTATTTTTAACTTTTTGAAGAACCTCTATACTGTTTTCCAGAGTGGCTGCACCAGCTTACATTCCCACCAACAATGTAGGAGGGTTCCCCTTTCTCTGTATCCTCACCAACATCTGTCGTTTCCTGACTTGTTAATTTGAGCCATTCTGACTGGTGTGAGGTGGTATCTCATTGTGGTTTTGATTTGTATTTCCCTGATGCCAAGTGATGTTGAGCATTTTTTCATGTGTCTGTTGGTCATTTGTATGCCTTCTTTGGGGAATGTCTGTTCATGTCTTGACAGCAAGCTTTTTAAATGGATGATAAAAATTACTAAAATTGTATATATAGCCAATGTCATATATCTCATGTTATTGATTTCACAGCATTTGTTTACTGCTCTTGGTTTCACCTTATTTCTGTTTGTATTTCAGAGATGCAAACACAATTTTTAGAGGAAATTCCTTGGCTACCCGATGTCTGGATGAGATGATGAAAATAGTGGGAGGGCACTACCTGAAAGTCACATTAAAACCTATTCTAGATGAGGTATGGGCTATACCTCTGGTAATGGAAGTCTGTGTGGCCTTATGATATAGCCTCTCTTTCATCAAGTGACCTAGTGACAGGGATGACACATGTATTACTGAAAGAATAAGGCTGAATCCTTCAGAAGTACCTTTCCATCAGTGGATTTTTACTTGAAGGGCACATTGAGTATAATCTGCATAATTATTTTTTTTGTTACTGTATTTCTTTCTTTTTTCCTTTCTTTCTTTTTTTCCTTTCTTTCTTTCTTTTTTTTTTTTTTTTTTTTTGGTGGTTGTTGTTACTGGATTTCAGTTTTAGCTAGAGTTTCAAATATATGAGAAATGAATTTTGACAGTTCTTTTGCAGCATTGTATATGTTATCTCTGGATGGGGGTTAAAACTTTGTTACAGTTTTAATTTTTAAAACTGTATTATCAGAGAAACGGTAGTTATTTTTCATTTTGCCAAATTATTTAGAAAACAGCATTAAATGGAAAATTAATCTATCTTCCAGATATGTGAATCCTCAAAATCCTGTGAAATCGATCCTATTAAATTGAAAGAGGGAGATAATGTAGAAAATAATAAGGTAAGTCCTTGTTATCTTTACAACTGCCTTAAAATGGGCCTTCTCCCAAACATAATCTTCCATAATGCTATATGGAAGGATGTAGTGCTTTTTATTCTTTACTTAATGCCTATACTATTAGCAGCATTTCCTGTATCTAGTTTTAAGAATGTTTATTTCCTCATGGGGTTTCACTTTATTTTTGTTCTTATCTCTCTTTGGTTCTAGTAACAATAGTGGAATAAGGCTGTATCTAGTTGCAGCCTCCATTCTAGCCATTCCTTTGGGGTCAGACTGACCAGGCTAGGTGGCACAATGACTTGGTCAACCAACATTTTAGTTGTCTCTGGGAAAACAATGATTACGTTAGAGTCGCAGGTTTTCATTGCACTAAATAAAATTGTCACAATGTCCGTGTGCCTGCATGTCTGAGTTATTTCCCTGATTGCCCTTTGGATCGTTTTATTCTCTGTTGCTTCTTGGGAAGTTTATTCCATACATTCACCAGTTATATTTAGCCAGTCTCAATTGAATTTGCTAAATGAGGTCAGGATATAAATTGTCCTTTGAGCGAGTTGGGAGAAGGGAAGCAGAGCTTTAGTATACTAGATTGTAACTGCCTAATTTCATTTTCACTGCATTGTTTTCCATAAAGGCTATGGAAAATGTGTAAAAGTTAAAATCCTGATGTTTACTTTGTTGAATCCTACAGGAGAATCTGCGCTACTATGTAGACAAGTTATTCAGTACAATTGTAAAATCAAGTATGAGCTGCCCCACTGTAATGTGTGATACCTTTTATTCTCTAAGGCAAATGGCTACTCAAAGATTTCCTAGTAAGTGCCTTGTTTTACTAAAACATGCCATTTCTTTTTCTGTATTTGATTTTTTTTTAATAGGATTACTGTGGATTTTGGCTTACGTGAAATGTTTAAGGTTTACAGTCTTCTTTGCAAAATAATTGTAGTTTTTTATGAAACATCTGGTTTAATTTCCTTACAGTCTAAAAACATATATTGTTTATTTCAATATAATGACAACTTATTACGAAGAGCAAATCAAAAATCACCGTTATTTTTAAGAAAGGCAAACATTTAGAACTGTAACATAAGCAAAAGTTTATATTAGGTACTTAGGAGATTGTTAAATGTAATAAACAAAAACAACCTTTGTTATTTGTACCTTTTTCACTTCGTGCATTTAAAGAATGAGAATTTTTAGTTTAATACAGCTGCCTAGATTTGACAGTTTGAGAATGCTAAGGTTTTGGTGGTGGGACATTTTTACAGAAATGGTTTGAGACATTAGAAGCATCTGTGTTGCAATAGACAGAATTTTGAGGCACATGTATCAGTCAGTACATGCTTTAATTTTGTAAGAATAGCTATGTCAAGGCTTTGTTTAGAAACACATCATAAAAATAAGAGTTGCTATCTCTGTCAATATTTGCAAATATTCTAATTATATGCATCTCTGATAAGTAAATAAACTTGCTATAGCTGTCTTACCAGATCTGCCTATTGTAATGGAGGAAGGGGAAGGAGGTAAGGTGGCTCCTTAAATAAATTATTAGTCTTACCCCGCTGTGTGAGACTGTAAGTGTATTTCTGTAACCATCCGAAGAAATTTTGCTATTTTATCTTGTTCTTTCAAGTGTGTGCATGTGTGTGTGCGTGTGTGCGTGGTGTGTACATTTATCTGCCCCTCCACTAAATTTACCCAATGCCAAAGTTGTAGGGCTTAGTTGTCTCACTAACATGTATAAATTCAGACCTAGATGCCTTTGCTAATTCTACTAAAGACATAAACAACCAACTTTAAATAAGTATACTAAATCTAGGCTTTACAGCACAAGAAAGGGAGCAGAGATGTTAACATATGGCGAGATGAACTGCTCACTGAAATTATATTTTTAAATAGTGAGTTAAATCATGACAAGCACATGGAGTATTTAGTGAGTGAACAAACGCGGTGCTAGCCTGCATTACCTCCTGCTCCTCCTCTTATGCTCACACCACCACATGAGGTATAGGTACTGCTCCCCTTAGGTAAATAATGGAACTGAGGTTTAGAAATGTTACATAACTTGCTCAAGGTCCAAGACATGGCCAGCAGACAAGGAGGGTCTCCAGCCTGGGTTTGGCCTGTTCCAAAGCATATTGCCAGTCATTATACTCTGTACTACCCAGTGATCTTGGCCTTAAAAAATATGTTTAATTCTGTTTATAGAAATGATCTAAAATACATTTTATGGCTTTTTATAAATATAAATGTTTCTGCTTTTTTTGTTGGCTTAAATATTAATTTCTGTATCCTCAGTAGACTACAGTAGTGATAGTTTTGTTGTCATAAAATATTTTCATATTTTCTCATTTGTTTTTCTGATACCCTGGGAAGATGAGTGGAGAGTAGGGAAGAGACAGCGAGTGGGCAGCAAGTATTATTGGAGAACTACAAATTAAATGACTTGCCCATGACTACCTGTTGAGTGACTTATAAGAGTTAAAACTCAAACCAAATCCAGACTGTTTTTTCCCCTCACTATCTGCTTCTCTGTCATCTGACTGTTCTCTTAAGTATTGACTCCAGTTTGAACAAAAGCAGGTGAATGACGAAAACCACAAGTTGTCTTCAGTTCATCTTCATTTTTATATGGAATATTGATCACTTTTTTAAAGGAAAGATTCCTTCCAGTTGTTTTTATTGCATTGTCTTTGATATTATGAAGACTTTTGAGGGGAAAATTGAAACAGTATTCTAAAACTGAAAATAACCTATCTTGAAGGATTCAGTCTTAAAGGATTCAGTATTACCACTAGGTAGTGCTAGATACTACTTTTATTTTTGTTGCAATTTCAGGAGTCTCCTTGCAGATGAGGAAAGAGGTCTTTTTTTCCAAATTAAAATATTTCTGAAAACCTGGTAGCTTTGCCTTTCGTTTTTTAAATTTTTTTATTATTCCTTTCAGATTTTTTTAGTCATAGGATTTTTTCCTCTAATTTAGTCATAATCATTACTGTCATTTCATCAACTCAGTTCCCATAGACAAATTATATTGATATCCTATTTAGTTTACATGTTTTTTCAATATTTTTTTATTTTGTCATCTTTGTTTTTTAATTCAGTGTTTTTGTGCATGACATTTCACCATTTTTTTCCTGCAGATGACCCTCATGTTCAGTATTCTGCAGTGAGCAGCTTTGTATTTCTTCGTTTCTTTGCTGTAGCCGTAGTATCACCTCATACTTTTCATTTGCGACCTCATCATCCAGTAAGTGTTGTTCTTCTCAAAGCTTTATTCCATTTTTATTAATTTTTATTAAAATTTTAAAAGGATAAAATAACAAGCCAGTTTCACTTGGCTGTTTTCTTATAACTGGTACTTATTACTGGGCGTTTTCCTTGGCCATTTCAGTCTTTCAGAGAAGGCTGAGAATTCCAGTTTTTGTTGCTGTTAAAAGATACTGCACAAGAGTAATAAAATGTTGATAGTTGTTGAAGCTTGATGATAGGTACAAAGAGGATCCATTATATATACCGTCCACTATTGTGTGTGTTTGTAAATTTCCCTAATACTAGGGTTGTTTTTGTTTTTGTTTCTTCATGAGTTACAGGTTTAGTTTAATCTCGAAGGTATTTTTAAATCTCACAGAAATTTGAAGAGGCTCATTTCTGAAAGGTTCAGAAACTTTGGAACATAATTGGTTGGTATCTCCACATTTTTTACTTTTTATTCACCTGATACTATAAATATATGAGATTTAAAACTTTTAAGATGTTCTGAAGTCCTATTAAATTATTATATCTGAATCTATACTGCATAGATATACATGTTTCTTAACATTTTAAAACTCCTTATTTTTGCTCTTTTGTTTCCTTCTCATATGGAGTGTTTTTGCTGATTCTTTAAGCTTTTATGTTCCACATAGTTTATAATCTTATCTAATGGCTTTTGTTGCTAATTGGTTAACACATAATAATAATAATAATAGCCAACATATTTTTAGGGCTTTCTAGTAGGCCTTGTTCTAAGTACTTTATGTGTTTTAACTTACTTGGTCGTCTCTGTGAGGTCAATTTCTATTATCATCCCCATTTGCAGATAAGAATATCACAATTCAGCAATTTCTCCACGGTCACACAACTGATCAAATATTAGTTGATCTCACTCAGTTTGAACTGGTTAAACTGGAATGCTGTCTCCTTCAGTCTTCCCAATCTTTGAGCTCACCCCTGTTCTTTCCTGCCTCTTAGGCAGTAAGGTGTTCGAACACCTGTAATGTTTCTATCACTGTGCTCAGTGCTAGAGATACAGTGATGAGGAAGACGCGCTCTGCCCTTTCGAGACTTACAGAGGATAAAGAAGACACATGGGTTTTGGAGTTAAACTGGGCTTTGAAGGCCACTCCTCTTCACAGCTGCGTGACATTGCCCACTCATTTTACTTTGAGAACTGAATAGAACCATGCTACTGTTGAAGCAACACACCCTTTCTTGCCAAAGGACAAACAGTCTGTGAATAGCTGCAGCAGAGAGTGGGCCAGTGTCCTTTTGATCACAGGACTGTCCTTTCTTATGGCTATGTTAGTGAAGCTGTGCAGAATTCTGGGTCTGAGAAAGCTTAGTAGCAGCATTCTGGATATAAACAGAACTCCTACCTCTGACCTTGTGACCCTGCATTGTATTCAGACTTGGATTTGCATATTTCTATAACAGATGTTGCATTAAAGTCCTTCTAGCCACAAACTTTGTATTTTAGGTCACTTTTCCAATCGGTATGCTAGGAGGACTGGTCCATACTGTGTCATATAACTTTATTGTTTGCTTTTAAGTGTAAACTTATCCCCTCTTTTTAAGAACTTTTCATTCTAATTGAGAAAATAGGACAAATATGTAAGATACATCACCTAAAACTAGTACCTGATTTTTACCAAGTTAAGGCATACTATGGAAATTGAGAGCAAGGAGTAATCCCAGGAACTGGGAGTGATGGGATTGTCAAAACGAGTATTGAAAGTTAGAGTGGTTTGGGAGGAGAACCATTTAACGGTTGTTGGATTTACATTTAGAAGTTCTTTGCATTTTGAGAAACCAGTTTTAGTAGAGTAGCAGAAAATCAGATTGCAGAAGATCCTTTCAAGACTCAGCCAAGGCAGACTTCTCTAACCCTCTAGTCTGGGTTAAGTTCCTGTCTTATGTATACCTGTAGCATCCTGTGGCTGTCTCTGTCTTGACATTTGTCATACTGTTTTATAACCATCTATTTACAGTCTCTGAATGTGGACTGTCAGTACCTAAGAGTAAAAGTGGGATCTTTTTTAAGTTTCTGTATCCCAAGTACATACACACTTTCTAGGACAGGTAGATACTCAGTGAATGTTTGGTAAGTGAAAGATAGTAGCTCAGAGAGGGAGCTGGTCAAATGATGAGTCTTCTCCAAAATGGGAAAATCTACATGTGGTTTAAACGAGGAGAAGAGTGCTCGCTTCGGCAGCACATATACTAAACGAGGAGAAGAAACCAACAGAAAGGGAAAAATTGAAGAGAGAAGAGGGCTTCCTAATAATCAGATCAGTATCCTGGAGGATTCAGATTATCTTGAGAAGAAAAGTGATGGGTCTAAACCTTAGGAAAAGAGTAATTCCTCCTTTGAGATAAGGTGAACCGTGTGAAGTTGTTTTGTGTTTTGTAAATCAAAAGGAGTCAGATAATAGTAATTTCAAATGGTTCACCCTAATGTAAGGAAAAAAGGATAAGATACGTTGTTTTGAGGTAAGAGATTCAACATTGCAGTTGAATTTAATAAACGTTATAAGGCATCTACTAGGTGCCTGTGCCAGGCTCTGTGCTGGGTACCAGATGTCTGAGGTACTGGACATCCATAAAAAATTATGATGGCAGGTGGTAGCAGGGGAAAAATTTAGAACAGCTTGTATATAGAGTACACCAGGGAATCAATCGTAGCTAAATGATATGATTGTCACACAGTAGTGAGGGCCATGTGGATATAAACAAATATGTGATGTGCAGAAATTGTGTAATATATGCTTTGTTCTTTTTTTTTTAGTTCAGGGAAATCATAACCTAAAAAAGTGATTTTTAAAACCAAATTTGAACAGGGATGTCTTGGTGAGATTCAGTTCAAATTCAGTTTATTAACCATTGTTAAGAATCTTAGGTTCTTCAAAGGCAGAGAGTTGTAGGGACCTTCTATACATATGGTGGAATCCTGAATGTTCTAGCGAAAATATTTCTGAATAACCTAATTAAGGTGTGTAACTATTTCATAAATATATCATAATGACTATATCCAGATATTCCTTTTTTTCCAAATTGCCTTACAACCTGATCGTGTCTTCTTCACATTCACTGTCATTTTCAATGTGGGAATACTAAAATATTAAGGAATGTAACCAAAAACTAAAGCAATTTCTGTATCTAAATTTTCTTAAGTCTGTATTTTGGTGGAAGATATTGTTTATTTGAATCTCCAAAATAAAGAAATTCTACATGTGATAGGAGAATTGGTTATATAGATAAATGGATGGGTGGAAACTCATTGGGTTATGTACATTTAAAATCTGTTCATTTCACTGTATGTAAATTATACCTCAATTAAAAAAAGGGGGGAGGGAACAAGGACTTATCGGGGGAACTGTTTAATCCATCTTATTTATATTGAGTTTTTTCTGGTAGGCAGGCCTGAAAAATACCTTGGATAATAGACCCAAATAGTTACCTTCTGCTAAGATCCTACATGAACCGGGTAACTTCTCATTTCTTAAGCTTAGTTAGGTCTTTGCTTCCATGATGAAAACAATTGATTATACAGGCTCTATCAGTTATTAAATAGGCTTAGAGGTGGGTTGAGTACAGAAAATTTGGAAATTGCCATTTTTGGTTACAAGGTAGGAAAAATAGATGTGATTGACATTTCAGAAGTGAATACAGTTTGTTAGGTAGTCCAAGCTGTCATACTGTACAAAACAACATATATGGTATTAATTGAAGTATGACTTTCAGAAGTAACACATTGTTGAATACAATTACTTTAGGAGGAATTATAAATGACATCTGGCTTCTTTAGTCTCTTAATTCCTTAGGTGAGTTGTGCCCATTGTAAACTAGGGTTTAACAACACAGGTGGTTTGAATGAATATTTTTGTATTAAAGCAGTGTAGCCTGTTCACTGTATTCTACATCTTACACAAATTCTATTTCTTAAAAACTTAACAGGAGTTTTGTGTCTTTTTTACATTCTTTAGGATCCACAGACAATTAGAACATTAACCCTCATCTCAAAAACCATTCAAACTTTGGGAAGCTGGGGGAGTCTGTCCAAAAGCAAGGTAAGTCTTTATATCTTTTGCTTTGTATTCACACTTCTAAATGTTGTTATACCTTATGATCCCTTCTCTCTCACTCCCTTCCAAATTAAAAACAAAGCAAAACCAAAAATATGCATATACAGATGCAGTAGCCATCTTTTAGATAGCCGTTGTGTCTTAGTCACCTGTTAACAAAGTTTTATTTAAACTAATACATCTAATTAAAGACTTCTTCAAAAAATGTTGTCAGTCTTCTAAATTTTTTTGTTTCGGAAAACACAGTTACTTTTCATTTCAAAATGTAATTTACATTAACATGTAATGGAATTGTTATTTTTAAGTGAATTAATAAACATTTAAATTTGTAAAAAAAAATAAAGTAAAATAATAGGTCTAAGAGGAGAGAGTCTAGTGAACAGATGCAAGAACCTTCTATGAATCTGTTTGTGCCGTAATCATCTAACAGCTGTTGAAAGAAATCCCACTCCAAACCCTATAACTCTCTTGAAATACATGATTGAGTCCTTTAAGGCCTTAATCCTCAGCTTAGAAATGCAGTTCATTATATTCTTAGTTCTCTATTTAACATACATAAATTCTGTGTGGTTTTTTTTCCTAGTCAAGTTTCAAAGAGACATTCATGTGTGAATTTTTCAAAATGTTTCAAGAAGAAGGATATATTATAGCAGTTAAAAAGGTATGATTGTTTTACTCTGGAAATATTAACATTTCTTATCATATAGCACTGGAGAAATGTTAGCATTTCATGTTATTCCTAGAAGTCAACCCCCCGTTTAAGAAAATAATGTTTAAACTGTGAAGAACCTGTCTTCTTCCTTTCTTCTCCCATACAAAACTATGGGATTGTAGTTGTGGAAATACCTAAATGTTAACAACCACTGCTATTGCCACTGTCTTAATAACACAAATGACAAATAGCTAGAGTTTGGGTTTCTTAATAGCAGCGCTGTGGACAGTTGGGTCAGATAATTCTCGATTGTGAGGGCCTGCCTTGTGCATTGTAGAGTGTTTAGCAGCATCCTTGGCCTCTGCCAATTAGATGCCAGTAGGATGCTTCTAGTTTTGACAACCAAAAATGTCTGTAAACATTGCCAGATGTCCCCTAAGGAACAAAATTGTTTCTGATTGAGAACCTCTGGTCTAAGAGGGGTAAAGGCTTAGTATGGTGCCTGATATATGGTGGATACTTGTCATAGTAAAAAAAAATACGTGAATTAGTGAACATTTTATAAACAATATAGGCTTATGGTAGTAACCTGAAGAAAGTTACTATAAATTAAAATGTATTGTAAATGTACAAAAGACTACAGTTTATAATATCCTAACACAAGGCCTATAACCTACAAAAATTGCTGTACTTAGAAATTGAGAATGTTTTGAAAGGATCTTTAATTTCTTGAGTCTTAGTTCTGAATCATTCTAAATAAAATGTAGCTTTATTATAAAACCCTAAAATTTGTAAAGTTACTTTGAAGTACATCTAAATTTGGCTTGAAGAAAGTACTGTATTATATTTATCATGATCCTGATTTAATGAATCAAAATTAGTAAGGCCAAATTTTAAAGATTTTATTCAATTTTTGTAGCATGATTGATCTACAGTTGACTGCCAAGCGTATATTTTGTTGAAGTATATGTCTGTACTTTATTTTTTTCGTGCTTAGGATTCTTACAAGGACTCAGTAAAATGAAAATGATGATTTAAAAAAAATTAAAGCCAGTTGGAATTTTTTTTCATCTAGAATAGTGCGGGTTCAACCAAAATCTTTTTAGGCAACTATTGAAGGCTTTTGAGGAGAAAGACTTTGAAAAGAATAGGCAAAGGAAAAGCTGCCTTTTTATTTGTAGGACATTGTTGAAACGTGTGGGACAGTGTAGGCAGACTTTTGTTGGCAAGATTATGATGTACTGTCGTTTGTTTTAGGGTTGTTTTGCCATTTTTTATGACCTAGGCTATGGTAGCAGCTGATTTTTTTTTCCTGATATAATCAATGTGTGGAGTTGATAATGTCAGTGGAGAAAACACTTAAGGGTGCCAGGAGTTGAGCCTGTTCCTGATCTGTCCTGTGTCACCTACTCACATTATCATGGGCTATCACCATAGTACATTTCCTGTTTCAGATGTGGATCTAGACTCCTAAACTAGGATGATAGGATATTTTGCCCTAATCTAAGAGTTTTCTTTATTATTTACTAGCTAAGTCTGGACATATGCATTGCTGGAAGTTGCAAAAGCCTGTGAAGCCCAGTTTCTCATTTTGTACTGGTGTACTGTTCCCACAGAGTTTAGGAAGGGCAACATGGATAGTTCTATTAACAGAGTGACCATATAATTTGATGTCCAAACCTGGACACTTTAAATAGTGAAAATGAGTACTGTTGATAATGTTGGGACCACAGCTATAGACAGGGATGGCCCTGAGCAAATTGGGACCTATATTCACCCTCCTATAGTTCATCTTAATTATTATGTTTTCTTTCACTTTATGTAATTGTATTTACCCCATAGTTCCTTATAAATACAGCAAATAACAAATGTAATAATTATGAATAAATAATAAATATTTTTCAAGTAAATAAATCAGTGCCTTCAGGCAAATACTAAGAAATGAAATATTGCAGTACATTTCTTACCCTCCATTAGTGGATGGTCCATTTGTAACAACTGGAGATATGATAGGACACTTGTTTAGTTCCCTTGTATACTTTTTTTTTTTAAGATTTTTATTTATTTGACAGAGTGCACAAGAGAGCGTAGGGGAAGGAACAGAGGGGCAGGGAGAGAGAGAATCTTAAGCAGAAGCTCTGCCTCACAACCCTGAGATCATGACCTGAGCCAAAATCAAGAGTCGGACGCTTAGGGGCGCCTGGGTGGCTTGGTCGTTAAGCATCTGCCTTCAGCTCAGGTCATGATCCCAGGGTCCTGGGATCGAGCCCCGCATCGGGCTCCCTGCTCGACAGGGGGCCTGCTTCTCCCTCTCCCACTCACCTTGCTTGTGTTCCCTCTCTCGCTCTGTCTCTCTCTGTCAAATAAATAAAATCTTAAAAAAAAAAAAAAGAGTTGGACATTTAACCGACTGAGCCACCCAGGTGCCCCATTTAGTTCCCTTATATTACTTGTTCTGTATCACCACATATAATGCAAAAGAAACTCTGTTTTTGCTCCTTCACTTACTAAGATTTCCTTCTTATGTGCTAGAAGTAAACATTGGAAAAAATTGTAAGTATGGCTTCTAGTGGGCAATCTTTTTTTTTTTTTTAAAGATTTTATTTATTTATTTGACAGAGAGAGAGACAGCCAGCGAGAGAGGGAACACAAGCAGGGGGAGTGGGAGAGGAAGAAGCAGGCTCCCAGTGGAGGAGCCTGATGCGGGGCTGGATCCCAGAACGCCGGGATCACGCCCTGAGCCGAAGGCAGACGCTTAACGACTGAGCCACCCAGGTGCCCCTCTAGTGGGCAATCTTTTTTTTTTTTTTTTTTTTTTTTAGATTTTTTTTTTTTGTTTTTTTTTTTTTTTTTTTTTTAAGATTTTATTTATTTATTTGACAGAGAGAGAGACAGCCAGCGAGAGAGGGAACACAAGCAGGGGGAGTGGGAGAGGAAGAAGCAGGCTCATAGCGGAACAGCCTGATGTGGGGCTCGATCCCATAATGCCGGGATCACGCCCTGAGCCGAAGGCAGACGCCTAACCGCTGTGCCACCCAGGTGCCCCTCTAGTGGGCAATCTTAAGCCAGTCTTGAGAGAATATGACTCCCCACGAATTCTACTTTAGATTAGGCACTTGTGCCTCAGTGTCATCGCTATTGGAATATACTTTTTTTTTTTTTTTTTTAGTCCTAAGTGGGACACCATAGAAAAGTATAAAGGAAAAAGCAAGGACTAAACAAAGAGGTAGTTCATTTATGGGACGAAATAGAATTCCTCTCTAAAAACAAGAATTGTTCTTTGAAATACTAATTTCTTTTTCCCATGAAGAGACAGCCACATGCCAGGAAGCTCTTGACCAGTCAAGGTAGCATATTCATGAAGCTAACTGCTCTTCCCAGGAGTAGCTTGCCATTGCTAGAGATGGGTACTCCACATTTTCTTGAGCCACCATATTCCCATTCTCCCTACGAAGTCTATAAATGGTGACTAGATTTCCACGTTATTCCAGAGAACTCAATTATATTTCAGTCATAGTTGTGGATACTATCTGTCAGGGCTACAGTCAGTTATATATAATAGAAGTCAGCAAAATCTTTTCTGTAATGGGCCAGTGAGTAAATATTTTAGGCTTTGCTGGCCACATAAGGGCTCTGTCCCATATTCTTCTTTGTTTTTGTTTTTGCAGCCCTTTAAAAATATAAAACTGTTCTTAACTCATAGGCCTTGCAAAAACAGGCTACAGGTTGAATTTGGCCCACTGAGCCATAATTTGGTGATCCTGACATATAATATAGGTTCACAATCCTATATCTAAAATCTTTGGGACCAGAAATATTTCAGAATTCAGTTTTTCAGAGTTTTAAAAGAGAATAGGTCTGTACTATGTATTATACCCCTGTGGGGCCTGAGGTAGTACTGCATAATCATGCACATTGTAGAGCAAGGTATATGAATATTCACACTACGTAAGATAAATAGAGACTATAAATAGCCTTTGGTGGTTCAGATTAAGTTGTGCTCCCAAATGAGTTTACTGTAAATCAAAAAACAAAAACAACTCTTTATTCAGAGCTCTATAGATTTCACAGTGGTTGTTTAAGGATTGTAGATTGAGCTGTTTTTGTAGGGAAACATATTCTGGGTTTTAAGTAACTTGAGAATAAACTTTTTAGAACACCTATCCAATGTGTAATTTAGGACATCCTCTATAATTAAATATGTGTTAACTTTATAAGTTACAATTATGTGTATTGCTTAAAGAAGAACTTTACAATATTATCAGTGATGTTTAAGATAAACTGAATTTTTCATGTATGTTATCACAAAGTGTAATTTTTGCCCATTTCCCTATTTAGTTCTTGGATGAAATTTCATCTACTGAAACTAAAGAATCCAGTGGTACGAGTGAGCCTGTGCACCTGAAAGAAGGGTAATTTAATGAATTTAGAGATTAAAGTTATGTGTCAGTGTACGTGTTATGTAAGTACAAAAAGCATAGGTCTGGAAGTGAGGAAATCTAGGTTTTTTTCGTGTTAGAACTGCTTAAATTACATCCATCAGGTAAGTCACACTGTCATAGAAATTTCATGCCACATGGGCACGATTCCTTGTGCCTGCAGTCCTGGAGTAGTTTTGTAAATATAATGAGATTACGGGTATTAGAGTACTTTGAAAAAGTAACAACACTCTTCAGTCTTGAAGTAGTGTTATCATTGGAAGTTAAAAGAGAACTTTACTTAAAGTTTGGCCCTTTTAGTTCTGAATGGCACAATTATAAATATTAAATTAATTTAAAGACTTTATTCCCTTAGCTTGGCCAAAATAAATGCAGAAGTTGTAGATGACAAAAACATTTTCATATACTTAATATGATCTTAAACAGCCTTTCATGTCATTTAAAATTAAAGAACAGTTTCTGTTTTGGATGAACTATTTTAATATTTATAACTAAATTTTCCTATCTTGTTTTGGCAGTGAGATGTATAAAAGAGCTCAGGGAAGAACTCGGATTGGGAAAAAGAATTTCAAGAAACGGTGGTTCTGCTTAACAAGCAGAGAGCTCACTTACCACAAACAGCCAGGTAGTTGTGTTTATGCTTTATTTTGGGGCCTTTTCCTGGTTCTCAGTGAAGATATCTTTTTTTTGCTGCTTAATGTAACTCTGGCAAACCTTTTCACTAATATTACTGTAGTGTATAGTTTCTCACAGTGATTGTACACACATTAAGGATGCAGTAACTATTTGACAAGTGACACCATGTAAATACCATTTTTTTTTTCCTCACACGTGCTCTGTTTTCTAAAAAATCCCTGGTAAATTCCAGTTATCTAGAACTTGCAAGTTTCTTTTAACTCTCAGAGCCAAATTGGTAAGAATCAATATCTAATAAATGAGAGTATTTCAGTGGTTTGCTAGATAGCATCAGCTAAAAATTTCCACAGTCTTTCCATGGATTATGATTCCTATACTGTTATCAGATTCATTCTAGACTGTTGGCCAAGCTACCTTCAAGATGGAAATTTTAATGATTTGCTTCCTGAGAAAGCACAGTGGGCTGTTTGGATAAGGAAGGCCATCTTCCTACAGTGTGATTTGAGGGATTCAGAGAGGCACAGTTTATCCCTCAGTGGACTGACACAGTGCTTAAAATGTCCACTTTTTAAGCTTATTCTTTTGGGGTAAACCATGATCCACAGAAGGCCATTAGCTCCTTCCAGTATCCTAGCAAGAACTTGATAACTAAATCATGGATCACATTTAGTGAACCCCTTTTATTCACGGTGATCAGAATACAAAGATGTTCACTTAAAGCAAGAATCATTTAAAAACAGACAAAAAGGTACATACGTATTTTAAATATTTATACATTTGTTTACCAAATCTTTTGATAATCAGGATCTTTTCTTTGAATATGGATCTATAGATTGGATTTCCCCTTTGTCTTTCTTGTGCAAATATACCCATAATGCATCAGTTTTCTGGTTGATTTCTCCAAAGTGAATTTAGAACTTAAATACTTGAAAAGCGATCCAAGTACAGAATTCTATTAGATTTCATGATAGTCACCCCTAATTTTTTATAAGTGTCTCACCCCCATATAAAGCAACTTTATTTATATGAGTGTGGATCTCCTTTTTTGAAGCTTCTTAAAGCATTCACCCGATTTTCAAATAAACGGTAAACCTCTTAGTAGGGGGCGCTTATTATGTCACTTTACATATATTTAAGTAAATTATTATAACATGGAAAAATTGCATAAATAGGTTTGGGAACAAACCCAACAGAGTTGGTAAACAAAACTGCCTAACCAATGCAAACAGAGGGATCCAGGCCTTAACAAGTCGTAGCCTAGCAGCCACAAGCACTCAGCATCCCATGAGCGTCATTTGTTACGTTTTACAGTGTACAGGGAGAGAGCCTCAGTTAATCCATTAGCTCTGTTGGGTAAAGATCTGTTAAGAGAGCTTCTGCTATAAATTCTGAAATGATAGCGAACACCAGCCATTGGGTGCTTTCAAGAGAATGTAGATTCCACTAAGTAGAATGCGTCAGTGGAGATTTTTGAAGAGTAGAGTGATACGAAAAATTGTTTCATAATTCCTTAGTATGGCTCTACCAAAATGACTACATATAGCCAAATGTATTAGTAAGATATAAGAAACCAAAGTCGTTTTATTTTTAGGCACCCAGATGATTTGTTATGGCCTATCAGTAGTCAAATGATGAAAGAGCAATAGGCTACATAGTTAGCCTTCCAGACAGCATTTTTTAAGCTAAATATATTTTGAATGTTTTAGAAGTTACAGCTTATGTCGAATACTATATAAATGCTTTCATATATATAGCAGCTTTTAAAAAGTAGCTGTCCTAATGTGCTAATTATGTTTACGTTAACAGTACATTAAAATAAAATTTAAGTTAGTCATTCTCCATGAATAAATCAGCTGTGTTTTCCTCATTTAAAATATTTTCTAATCTAAATTAATTCTAAAGTCTTTTTTGGCTTAGAACTTTAAGAATCAGGTGATAGTTTTGGCCTTTTTCCTCCAGAAAAATGCACATACAAACTAGACAGAATTTTGCATATAATTTCAATGAGTTTGTAGATCCAAAGTTCATCTGGGGTTCTTAAGAACCTCTGTTCTAGCAAGGATCTTATGGGGATAAAATTCTATAGAGTGATTAGGCTACTCTAGGTATAAAATAGACACATTAGAAATTACATTGTTACCAGGTCTTAAGAAATTTAACCTACTGGAATGACATTGGAGGAATAAGCTCTGTTATATGAAGTTTCAAGATTATTTACCAAAGCCTACAGTTTTAAGCATCCATGCTTTTTGTTTTAACTCTTTTGATGGATTTTTCCAAAATGTATTTCATGCTTCCCTGCCTTCTAAAAAAGAATTCATTGAACGTAAGTTAACATTTTCTAGATGACTTGGGGCTGTCATTGATAATATTAATGATTATGTAGTGCTTTGATTGAGTGGTGTTTTCAGGGCTGCTTATGGGTGTGTGCAGCTGTTTACTCCCCAGCTAAATGCCTTGGACTGCTGTGCTTTTATGTTCCTCTGTTTGCTTTATACAGTTTTTCTCTATCCCCTTTATATTCAGGCTGTTACGTTAAATTTCTTGTGCTGTCAGTGAACCATAATGTAACATCTCACTCCCACCTTCATCACCCAGCTCCATTTTTTTACTACAAATACACTGTGAATGAGGATACAGGTACTGTGTTTGTTAAAATTGTGCTTAAGATCAAAGGCTTTGATGGAAGACTGAAGGACTTTCCTCTACGGAGAAAATGCATGGGCTTTGGATTCTCTGATTGTTCAAGCAAATGTTTCACTTACTTCCTATTTCCTTGCTGTTTCTGGATAGCTAAGACCCCTAGTTAAATCTCTTGCTACACTTGCTATGTGACTTTGGTGTCTGAAAGCGTGCCTCCCAGATTTTCTATAAATGGCTCTAAATTATTGGGTCTTTCACTCTGCCTCTTACTGGGCACTAGTATTTTGAATCAAGTATTTTTAGCACTTAGAATCAAATAGTATGGTCTTTTCCCATTTTACTGGAAAAGGAATTAAATAGAGTGTTCTCAGTTTTAAGAGTTTTTCCTAAGTAAGTTGTTAAGGTTTTGATGCCTGCTTAGGTAATCGCTAACAAGTAATAGTATGCAACTTATCTTCAATACAACTAGATTATTGTGTGGCAAATGAGTATTATAGGGCACTCAGCAATCAGTCATGATCATACTGACTTTTTTTTATGAACGTGGGCTTGTGATTATGGTTTTATATTGTTGTATTGCAATGTAGTCATTTTCTATAAGTAAAAGTTCTTCTAGTTGTATGCTGAAGTCAAATGAGTTATTGACCTTCCAGCCTCTTTCTTTCTCATGCAGCCTTATCTTTTGCATTCTCCATATGTCACTTCACCAGACTAGCTCTTGCAGTTCCTTTAACGTGTTCTCTAACGTGTTCTCTTTTACCTTCATGCTTTTGCATATGCTCTACCTAGAAATTCCTTTCTTTCCTTCTTCAGCCGTGTGATTTGTTGTCTTTTTAAGCCTTTTTACAGAAGTCACTTATAAGCCTCTAGCCACTTCAGTTGAGTTGAGCTATGCCCTTATTCTGTTTCTTTATCACCTTAGGAATAACTCCTGTCACACCGTGTAGTCCTTACTTTTGTCTGTCTCTTCCTCTCGTCTGTAAGATCCTCAGTATCAGGGACCATGTTTTTACTACCTTCATTAAACCATGTAGTAAATGTTTTTAATAAATGGTGTTCTTCAGAGAGCACCATGTCTTCCAGATATATTATCATCTGAATTACTTTAAGAACCACTGCTCTAGGTTTCTGAAATTTCCACCAAGAGTACTAATAATAGATTATTAACAGATTCATCTCTGAAATCCATACTGTGTTCTCCAAACTTGATTAGGTATTGTCCACTCTTGGGAGACCTGATACACACAGATGCATACAGCATATACCACTTCCATGTGATATCAAATGTTCCGGTTCATGTAGCCTGTGAACAATATAAAAGAAACTTTGATGATGTTTTAAGCATAAATCTCAGTACATTTAGGCTGACTTGGTTTTCAACTGCTCATATTTTTACACACTGCATTATTCTGCAGTATTTTTTTCTTTGGTAGCTAAAGAACACCATTGTTGCAGTCATACATTCATTCAATAGATATTTTATTGAGTGCCTAGTATGTGCCAGATGCTGTCCTAGGCTCTAGGGGAAACAGTAGTGAACAAAACATACCAAAATTTTTGCTCTCGTGGAATTTCAAGTGATAGATGATAAAAAAATTATATAGTATATTGGGAATGAGATAGACAAAAATAAAGCAGAGAAAGGGAATAGAGAATGATATGCTTATGAGGAGAGTTGCAGTATTAAAAAGTCTAGTCAGGGAGGGCTTCACTAAGAAAGTGTCATTTGAGCAAAGACTTAAAGATGATGAGGGAGTGGGTCATGTGGATATTTGGGGTAATAGTGATGCGTAGTTAATAGCAGCCAGTACAAAGGCCCTGAAACAGAAGCATGCCTAGAGTATTCAAGAGATAAGGGACGGCTCTTGTGGCTAAGGAGGAAAAAAGAGTAAAGGGGTAGTCTAGGAACTTAGGTCAAAAAGGTCATGGAGAAGCTAAATATTTTTAGGGCTTTGTGGGCATTCTAAAACTTTTACTCTGAGTGAAAGATGAAAAGGCATTGGAGAGCTTTAGAAAGAGAAATTACATCATTTGACTTATGTTTTAATAGGATCAATGACTCATGCCGTGTGGAGAATAGAATAAAGGGGATGAGGAGACCATTTAAGAGGCATTTCAGTAATTTAGGGGAGCCCAGATAATGGCTTGGACCAGTTGGTTGGTAGCAATGGAGGCAATAAAAATGGATCACATTCTGGATCTTTTCTTTTCTTTTCTTTTTTTTAAAATTTTATTTATTTATTTGACCGAGAGAGAGAGAGCACTAAGCAGGGGGAGCAGCAGGTAGAGGGAGAAGCAGGCTTCCTGCCGAGCAGGGAACCTGATGCGGGACTCAGTCCCAGGACCCTGGGATCATGACCTGATCCGAAGGCAGACACTTAACTGACTGAACCACCAGGCACCCCTCACATTCTGGATCTTTTTTAAAGATAACACTCAGGTGTTTTGCTAAAGGATCAATAGTGAGAGAAAGGCAAGACAAGTGTAACTCCCAGGATTTGAGCTTACACAACTACACTGATGAAGTTGCCTTTTTAAAAACAGACCCATTGAGTTCTCAATAGTGAAGGAACTTGTACAGCCATACCTCAGAGATAGGGTGGGTGTGGTTCCAGACCACAGCAATAAAGCTAATTCACAATAAAGTGAGTCGAATGAATTTTTTGGCTTCCCAGTGTATATAAAAGTTATCTTTGTGCTCTACTGTGGTCTGTTAAGCACGCAGTTGAGTTATGTCTAAAAAAGACAATGTACATACCTTAATTTAGAAATACTTCATTGCTAAAAAAATGCTAAGCATCTTCTGAGTTTTCAGTAAGTTGTAATCTTTTTGCTGGTGAAGGGTCTTGCCTGGGTGTTTGGTTGCTGGCTACTCAGTGGTTGCTGAAGGTTGGGTAACTGTGGCAATTTCATAAAATATGACAACTATGAAATCTGCCACATCAGTTGACTCTTTTCGTGAATGATTTTTCTGTAGCATGTGGTGCTGTTTGATAGCATTTTACCCACAACAGAACTTTATCAATTAAGTTTAGATAATACTCTAAGTCCTGTGTTGTCATTTCACCAGTCTTCACAGCACTGTCACAAGAATAGATTCCATTTCAAGAAACTGCTTTCTTTGCTCATCCGTAATAAGATTCCTCATCCATTAAAGTTTTTTCTTGAGATTACAGCAGGGCAGTCACATCTTCAGACTCCACTTCTAACTCTAGTTCTCATGTTCCTTCCAACACATCTGTAGTTCCTTAAACCCCTCAAAGTTATCAGTGAGGGCTGGAATCAACCTTCTTCCAAACTCCTGTTAATGTTGGTACTTTGGGTTTTTCTTACAAATCACAAATGTTCTTAATGGCATCTAGAATGGTTAATTCTTTCCAGAAGGTTTTCAGTTTATGTTGCCCAGATCTATCAGAGGAACCACCATCTGTGGCAGCTGTAGCCTTATGAAATGTTAAATATTAAGACTTCAAAGTCAGAATTACTCCTTGATCCATGGGCTACAGAATGGATGTTGTGTTAGCAGGCATGAAAACAACATTAATCTCGTTGTATATCCTCATCAGAGCACTTGGGTGACCAGGTGCATTGTCAGAAGCCTTAATATTTTGAAAGGAATGTCTTTTCCTAAGCAGTAAGTCTGAACAGTGGGCTTAAAATATATACTACACTATGTTGTAAACAGATGTGCTGTCATCCAGGCTTTGTTCCAGTTCTGGAGCACAGGCAGAGTAGATTTAGCATAATTTTGAAGGGCTCTAGGATTTTTAGAATGGTAAATGAGCATTGACTTCAACTTAAAGTCACCTACATTTGTTCCTAACAAGAGAGCCTGTCCTTTGAGGCTTTGAAGACTTGAAGCCAGGCTTTGACTTCTCTCTAGCTGTGAAAGTCCTAGATGGCACCTTCTTCCAGTGTAAGACTTTTGTCTCCATGGAATATCTGTTGTTTAGTATAGCCACCTTTATCAGTTACCTTAGCTAGATCTTCGAGGTAACTTGCGCTAGCTACTGCATCAGCACTTGCTGCTTCACTCTGTACTTTTGTGTTATGGAGACGGCTTCTTTCCTTCTTTTTCTGCTAGCTTCAGACTTTTCTTATGTAGCTTCCTCACTGCTGTTAGCCTTGATAGAATTGAAAAGAGTTAGGGCCTTGCTTTGGATTAGGCTTTGGCTTAAGGGAATGTTGTAGCTGGTGTGATCATCTGTCCTGACCACTAGAACTGTCTCCGTATCAGCAATAAGGCTGTTTCAGTTTCTTACCATTCATATGTTCCCTGGAGTAACACTTTTAATTTCTTTCAAAAGCCTTTCTGTTGCATTCACAACTTGGCTAACTTTGGCACAAGAGGCCTAGCTTTCGGCCTGTCTTGGCTTTCGACCTATCTTGGCTTTCGACATTCCTTCCTCATTAAGCTTAATAATTTCTAGCTTTTGTTTTAAAGTGAGATGTACAACTCTCCCTTTCACTTGAACACTTAGAGGCCACTAATTGGCCTAATACCAGTATTGTGTCTCAGAGAAAGGGAGGCCCAAAAAGAGGGAGAGTCATGGGAGAATGGCTCGCTGGTGGAACATTCAGAACACACACAACATTTATCAGTTAGGTTTGCTGTCTTATATGGGCATAATTCATGGAACCCCAGAAGAATTACAATAGTAATATCAAAGATCACTGATCACCATAACAAATATAATAATAATGGGAAAGTGTGAAATATTGTGAGAATAACCAAAATGCGACGCAGACACGAAAAGAGCAAATGCTGTTGGAAAAATGGTACCAGTAAACTTGTTTGATGCAGGGTTGCCACAGACAATTTATAAAAACAGTATCTGTGAAGTGCAATAAAGCAACACACAATAAAATGAAGTCTGCCACTATTAGACTAATTCTTTCATAGATAACTTGGAAGAATATATAAGACAAGTCTGAAGGATTTGACCCTCAAAAATTGGATACATGCTGGAATATATTATTATATGGCTTTTCTCTCTGAAGGCACTCCTAGCTTGTGCAGTGTGAAATGGCTGAAATTCAAGTAGGAAGCCACAGTTTTATTGGCTTGAGGTGTTAGAAGATACAGTTCAAGGCTGCCAGAGGAGCTGGAAATTAAGGAGAAAGAGGATGAGCCTTCCAATCTGTATATGAACTCCCCGGAAATCCTTGGCTGACTCTTCAACTGCTTATGCAAAGAAGCCACTGAAAAGCAGTAACAGGAAAGATTTAAAAAGATGAACAGAAATTTCAATTTCTTTTCTCCCCAGAAGAAACATTTTGGAATTTTAGAAGGGCTTAATGAACACCGTGGGGTTTTCATTGAAATAGCAAAAAGGCAGTGGCTCAGCAGTAGAGACTGTCCTAAGATTAAGAATAAACTATAAAGCTAAGTCTCAGAGTGATCAACTATTGTAGCTGTTCAAGGGAAAGTAACTGAATCCAGTCTCTACAGTGTGTCATTCATTATGTCCAGTATACAATGAAGCATTAACAAGTTTGAGAAGAAACAGTAAAATAGGACATGTAGTCAATAGAAGTAGACCCCTATGTGGTTTAAATGTTGGAATGACAGACATGAACTCTAAAGGTATTACAAGTACTTCAAGGACTCAATGTAAAAGATAGTCACGAGTAAAGAAATGAAGGATTTCAGCAAAAGAAACATTAGACACTATTAAAAGGAATCAGATGGAAATCTGGAAGTGTAATACTTCAATTTAAATATTAAAAGTTCAGGGATCTTGAAGGTAAATTAGTAGAAATTATCCAGTCTAGGAGCACAGAGAAAAAAAGACTGGGAGAGAAAAAAGACAATAGAACTTCAGTGGCTTTTGGAAGAATATCAGACAGTCTAACCATGTGCATGGTTGGTGTCAGAAGGAGCGTAGAGAAAGAGTAGAGCAGAAAAAAATATTTGAAGAAATAATGGCCTCAAATGTGGTGAAAAACATTATTTTACAGATCTAAGTTCAGTGACCTCCAGGTGTGATAAATACAAAGAAAATCACACTTAGACATATAGTAATTAAACCAGAGAGATACAGAAAATCTCGAAAGCAGAAGAACAGAAGACAAATTGCATACAGGAGGACAACAATACACTTGACAGCTAACTTCTCATAAGAACCAACCAAAGCCAAAAGGCAATGGAATGACGACCTCTTTAAAGTGTTGAAGAAAAAAAAACTCTCAGCCTAGAATTCTCGTGAAAATTTCCTTTAAAAATGAAAATATCCTTTAGGTAAATGAAAGTTGAGAGACTCCATCGCAAACAGGTTTGCACTGTAGGAATGCTAAAGGAAATTCTTTAGGCTGAAGTGAAATAACACCAGATGGAAACTTGTATCTACAGGAAGGAATGAAGAACACTGGAAATGGTAAATGTGTAGGTAAATGTAAGAATGTCTTTTCTCTCATTTTCCTTAAAAAACAACTGTTTAATAAACAAAATTTGTAACACTGAATTACACAGTTTGTAACAAATCTAGATGTAAAATATAGGACAATAGCACCAAGGAAAGGGATGGAATAAATTATTTGCAAAGCTCATATTTTATGTGAAGCAACACAGTAATTTTAATTTTTTAATTTTAAGTAAACCATAATGAGTTAGGGCTGTATACTATAATCACTAGAACAAAAACATTTTTAGAAAAAAATGTAGCCCATCCCCTCTCCCTTACCCAAAAAAGTAAATAAATAAATATGGCAGGCGAGAAAGAACAGAGGAGCAAAAATCAGATGCAATAAATAGGAAACAAAATGAAACAAGAAATAGCGAAATGATAGCTTAAACCCAGCTATATCAATAAATCCAATAAAGAGAACATCATATCCAAGATCAGGAGCAAAGCAAGGATTATCTACTTCCATCATTTCTATTCAAGATTGTCCTGGAGGTTGTAATGTAATAATGCCCCCCCCCCAAAAAAAGGGAAAGAAAAGGTATACGTAGAATATCCTGAGGAATCTTCAAGTACTTGAACCAATAAATGAATTTAGTGAAGCCGTGGGATACATGATTCATATGTACAAATCAACTGTATTTCTATAAACTGGAAGGAAATGGTTAGAAAATGAAATTTTTAAAATACTATTTACAGTAGCAGTCCCCCCCCCACCAAAAAAATAATTAGGAATGAATTTAACCAGATAAGTATAAGACCTCTGCACTGAAAACTACAGGACATTGCTAAAATAAAATAAAGAAGACATAAAAGGCATACATCATGTTTGTGGATTTGAAAATTCAGTATTTTTTAAGAAGTCACTTCTCAAACTTCTCAAATTTATCTTGATTTTTAACACAATCCTACTTGAAATCCCAGAAAGCTTTTTTTGTTGTATTCACAAAGTTGTAAGATCACTAGTTCCAGGACATTTTTTCACCTCAGAAAGAAATTTTTATACCCATTAGCAGTCACTCTCCATACCTCCATTCCCCGAGCTCCTAACAACCATCTATTTACTCTCTGTGTCTATGGGTTGTCTGTGCTGGGCATTTCCTATAAATGGACTCATAAAATATATAACATTTTAAGAGTGTCTTCTTTCTCTTAGCGTAATGTCTTCCAACCTCATCCACGATGTAGCATGAGTCAGTACTTCATTCCTTTTATGGCTGAACAATATCCCATCGTATGGATATGAGGCAAATCTTGTTTATCCATTCAAAAGTTGGACAGATTGTTTCCAGTTTTTTCCTACTGTGAGTGGTTCTTCTGTAAACATTCCTGTACAAGTTTTTATGTGGACATAATGTTTTTTGGGTATGTATGCCTAGGGATGGAATTGACGAGTCATATGGTAACTCTAGGTTTAACTTTTTGAAGAGGTAATAGAGATTTTAACTGAAACTGGGTTTCATTGATCTTAAAGGGAAATTTAATGCACTCACATTTATTGTGATGACTATGATTACTGCTTTGTTTTGTGTTTTCTGTTTACTAGGTTTTTCTGTTTATTAGGTTTATTTTTCTTTTCCTGCCTTTTATTGGAATAACGAAGCCCTTGATTGCATGCTTTCTCCCCTCCCCCCCTCCAGTGAGAGAATTTGGGCATCCTGTTTCTAAAATTGTTAACAGACAAATTTAAACTTGCAACAGTTAAAGTCCCCCTTCAGTTAGGGAAAGAATAACATGAGGCTTGCAGCTGGTTATTTCCCCAAGCATTTCCCGAATGAAGTCACGTGGAACTGTTAAGAGTAGGTCCTCTTTTTCTTTTGCCTTTTTACATTACACTTTCATGATTTTCTATCCATGTTTGTCAGCTTTGCTGATTTCTTTACCCAGCACTATTTCTTATATATTTGCCTTTTCCTGCATTTATTATTTATTTTGCTAGAGTGCTTCCTCAAAGAATTATTTCAGTAGTCTTCATGGCCGATAAATTTTCTGAGTCCATGCATATTTTTTAAAAAGTCTATTTTACCCTTACTCTTGAATGATAGTTACATGGGATTTAAAATCATTTTCCCTGAGAACTTTGAAGATACTACTGCATGGTTTGCTAGTTTCCACTGTTTCTGGTGAGAATTTTGATGTCAGTCTGATTGTGTCTTGATTCTTCTCCCTAGTAACTCAGGAATTTCTGTAGCCTTCAGGTTCTAATATTTTACTTCCCAGTGTGACGTTATGGACTTTTCCTTCCGTGCTGCTCAGCACTTGTTGGATCCTTTCAGTCTGGAGATTTCTGTTTTTTCTCTCTGGGACATTTCCATTGGTAGTTTTCTCCTGAACACTCTTTGGAATTCTTATTAGGGATTGAAACTTCTACATCCATCCATCATGGCTCTTAACTTTTTTAACTTTCTGTTTCTTTGTCCTTTTGTTTCTTTGTCCTTTTGTACTGTATTTTTGGAGAGTCCTCAGTAAAATCTTCTGTTTTACTAATCACCTTGCAATTCATTTCAGTTACTGTGAAGTTAACTCTAATGACATCATGATAGTATGTGTGCTTGGGAGCAATATACTTTCTCTACATATGCTATGTTATAATTTGCCCAGAAATGAACAATATAGCAGTTCTAGAATATGTGATTGCTTCGTCTGTTAAACAAATCTAAAGATAGAAACTTCCTGCAAAATTACTAAATTCTCTGGAGTCTCTGTGGTGCTGCTCCATGTAGATCAGGGCCCAGAGGTACGTTACTGTATCCCTCATTTCCTCAGATGTTGTCCTATTTGTTGTATCTGTGTCTCTCTTTCAGGGTGATTTCTCTCATTGTTTGGTGATCTTTTTGGTGATTTACTCATCTTTGTGTTTTTACACTCTGTTCACCTGCTTGAGTGTTCAGTAGCTTACTGCCAGTGATTGTGAGGGAGGTACAGGACAAGCGCTGAGGGGCAAGGCTGCTGCTTGTCTTCTGGTGGGGGTGCTCTCCTTCCTCCTGAGGATCAGCGACTATCTGTGACAGCAACTGCTCTGCAACCCCAGTAGGCGTCATTACTGCTTAGCCTGGGACATAAACCTCTGTTGACTGCTGCTTAGTAAAAGCTGAGGGACGTGGAGCTCTCCCAGATGCAGCTTACCTAGTAATCATCCTGCTGTATGTCTGAGTGTGTGTGTGTGTGTCCTTGTGTCCCCAGTCCCCAGCTGTCTGTGTCCAGTGACTCTGGCTTGAAGCTCTCTTCTAACTACTACTTTTGCAGATGTCTTTTCCTACATGTGGTTCGGGCTGTGGCTTCCTTCAGTTTATTCTCCCCTCCCCCTGCTGCCGTAAATTTGATCTTGTCTGCTTCCAGGAGACTGCTGATAGTCTTTTCTTATTTTCTCATGCACTTAGGATTTGTATTTGTTGAATTTAAATGTTGTTTCCTGAGAAAAGTTTTCCCTAACCACCCAATTTAAAGTAACTTCCCAGCTACTTTCTATTATATCACCTTAGGTTATTTTCATTATAACATTTATCTCTACCTAATAATTGTCTTCTGTCATTCTTTCTAGACCTAAATGCAGACTTCATTAGGGGCCTTATATATTCTGTTTACCGCTGTACCCCAGGTGGTTAGAAGAGTGTCTGGTATATACTAGACATTAAATGATAGTTGAATTAAGTAACTTTATCTTTTCTAAATGTACATCACATCTGCTTGAATTACACAAATTTTAGATATTTTACCAGCACCCGGGCTTAAATATTTTAGGTTAACGTCTCTGTTCAAGACCCAAAACATTTATTAAGCAAATAATTGTCTTTTACAAAAATGTGTACATTAACCCATGGACCAGTATGAACATAAAGTTCTTAACTTCGAGCACTTCAGTATGCATATCATTAAACTCTGTTTTAAACTCTGGGAGAATAAAAGCAAAGCTTTGATTTTTCTAAGAACATTACAAAATGACCAGAAAAGCCATAATTATATTTGCTTATAGTTTCCATGACTATATGAGATATAGTCTATTCTCAGGTAAACTGTAAATTGAAATGTATCATATCCTCATGCCGTATTATAATGGAGCTCCTTTAAAAGGCAAACTCAAATTTCTAAATTCTTAAATTACGTGTAAAGGATTCACACTACCAAATAAAATTTTTACTCTTGTTCCCTGTATCTCTTAGAGTAAATTTGGTAGCTCTAGTCATCTGACCAGCCAATATGTAATAGTAATAAACAGTTTTCCAATTTAAAATCATTGTTTTCAGGGTCAATCCCTTAAATATTAGACTGTTAAAACAGAAAAACCCACTTAGCAGTCTGATTCACTCCTTACATGAGAATTCCCTGAAAGAAAATTACATGTCTGGGCAAGTATTGACCAGGCCTCTACTGCTAAGTGTATTATTTTTTCAGTTCCCATATAATTGTTATAAAATATAATAACATTTCAATTTTCTACATCGAGATCAAATTTTTTCCCACATTTTTCCTCAAAAATGTTTTAAATTTTATATTGAAAAAGGTAAAGAGAAAATCACTTTATAGAAAACAAGCAAAATTCATTTGTTCTGTAAAACAAAGAATACTTACATGTGTATCATTTGGAAATCTTTAGGTTACATATATTCCTACTATGAAGAAGAGAGTGAGCTTAAACCTCACAGAATTAACCTCCTACTTTATAATTCTGATGGAAATCATTTTAATTTTGTTCTACTTACATTATTTAGGCAAAGATGCAATTTACACAATTCCAGTGAAAAACATTCTTGCTGTGGAAAAACTGGAAGAGAGCTCTTTCAACAAGAAAAACGTAAGTTACATGAATAATCATTTAAGGCTTTTTAAATTGCACATATTACTTGATTGAAAATTTTCAAGGTTGTTTTTGTGTTTGCCGTTAATCATCAGTATTTTATAATTGCTGGCTAGAACTGTCTTAAAATTGCCCATTATTGTTCCTGAAACTAATGTAACATTGTGTGTCCACTATACTCACATAAAATTTTTTTAAATAAAATGTTTAAAAATTTTTTAAAATAGATTAAATTGTCCATTGTTGTTGATGCCTTATATAGTCTGCCTAGCCTGTTAAGTTAAAGGTACTTTCCTCAGTACTCCTCTAATCTGACCTTTCAACTTGACATTCAAGTAAGTCTTAAATAATATAGTCCCAGCCAGTTATAGAAACAGCCTGTTTCTCTGTATTCTCCCACTGCTTTGCCCTTACTCATACTTTTTCCTCTATCTGCAGTTCCCTCCCTTTATTCCTATTTATATGATAGTCCATTCTTTGGACATGTGTGACTTCTAAAAATAATATTCTGTTGTACTAGTTAGTACCATGTGACTCAGATTGTCCTTGGAACTAATTTACTTGAAAAGTAACAGTTTGTAAAATACCTGAGCAGCAGTTACATAGCCAAGGAAACTGTATTTCTCTTACATACCTTTTTCTATTTGTACTGTGTTGGTTTTTAGACTCTGTTACTAACTTTTTATCTTAATTGCCTATGAAGATGTTCCAAGTAATACATATGGAGAAACCACTCTATGTCCAGGCAAATAATTGTGTAGAAGCTAATGAATGGATAGACGTACTCTGCAGGGTGAGCCGATGCAATCAGAACAGGCTCAGCTTCTACCATCCCTCCGCGTATCTCAACGGGAACTGGCTCTGCTGTCTGGAGACCAGTGAAAACGCTCTAGGCTGCCAGCCATGTACTGCGTAAGTTTCTTTCTGATTAAAAAAAGCAGTGTTGCAACTGTGGTGTATCAATAGAATGGAATATTATTCAGCCATAAAATGTAATAAAGTTTTGATACATGCTGCAACATGGATGGACCTTGAAAACATGCTAAAGGAAAGAGGCCAGAAACAGGCCGTACACTATATAATGATTTTATATAAAGTATCCAGAATAGGTTAATGTGTAGACAGAAAGTAGATGAGTGGTTGTGATGGCCTAGAGGGAGGGAGGTTTGGGGAGTGCTAATGGATACAAGGGTTCTTCTTGGGATGATGCAGATGTTCTCCCATAAATAGTGGTTGGCACGAGTCAAGAAAAGTGGGGGTGGGGGGCAATGTGGAAGTAGAGGCACAAGCCTGAGCAAGGAAGGACTTCGCGTTCTCTTTCTAATTGTGTGGAACAGCTATTGTAGCCCTGTGGACTTAGGAAGTAATGTATTGCTTTTGTGATGAAGCTTGGGTGTTACGAAAATGATTTCTCTTTAGATTGGATTTTGGATTCGAGTTCTGTAATGACCAAACCTTTCTTGGCCCCATTTTATTAAACTGTCAAATGAGACTAGATTTCTGAGTTTCCTTCTGCAAAGTTCTGAGGTTCTGTTTTTTTAATCTCGTCAACAGAAGTCTTTGTCATGTTAACAAAATGAAATTTTTCAATATCTCTAATTTCATTTTTACCATAGAGGTGTCCCTGCAGACATCCAAATAGATATTGATGAAGACAGAGAAACCGAAAGAATTTATTCCCTTTTTACCCTCAGTTTACTTAAGCTGCAGAAAATGGAAGGTAAATATACAATTAAAATATTTTCATATAACCACGATCCTTCATTACCAATTGCTGAAATAATTGCTTTGGCATTATCTTAAAGTTGAAAATACTCGTAGCTTTACCAAAACGTTACTTACGTGGACATTGATAAGCTCCCAAAAAGACGTTTTTCATAGATACTCATGAAGATGCTGTTTTTGCATGAATGTGTTGTTTGTAATTAATAAAATGAAAGTATGTGGGTTATCTGTGCATTTCCAGGGGGAAGTCTTCCCAGCTTGAGACACTCGAAAAGTTCTTATTTATACTAAAGATTACATTTATGGAATTTGGTTTTCTGATCAGAGATTTTACTGCTCCTTTTAGAGGCTTGTGGAACTATAGCAGTCTACCAAGGACCGCAGAAAGAGCCTGATGATTATTCTAACTTTGTAATTGAGGATTCTGTAACAACCTTTAAGACAATTCAGCAGATAAAAAGCATCATAGAGAAGCTAGATGAACCTCATGAGAAGTATAGGAAGAAAAGATCAAGTAGTGCAAAATATGGGAGCAAGTAAGTATTTTTAAGATACTTTACACATATTTTCAAACATTTGTTTGAGATTCCAGCTACTCTGTACTCACACCTGACATGCAGGCTTCCTGCTTACCTTCATCTTTAAAGACCCAGCTCAGAACCTTTCTCTTGTGCGAAAGTTCCCCTGGCCACTCACACAGTGATCTTTGTCTTTGCAGTTCTGCTATTGTTCCATTATGTTGGTGCTGTGCTTGATCACCACTTCTAGTGTTAAAATTAATTATTTTATGGGGCGCCTGGGTGGCACAGCGGTTAAGCGTCTGCCTTTGGCTCAGGGCGTGATCCCGGCGTTCTGGGATCGAGCCCCACATCAGGCTCCTCCACTATGAGCCTGCTTCTTCCTCTCCCATTCCCCCTGCTTGTGTTCCCTCTCTCGCTGGCTGTCTCTATCTCTGTCGAATAAATAAATAAAATCTTTAAAAAAAAAAAAATTTAATTATTTTATTAAATCAAAGTTTTTGTTTTGTTTTTACCGTTCCTCTTTGGTCTCAATATCTTCCACGGTGCCTTATACATGCTAAGTACTGAAAAAAAAAAATCAGCTATGAAAGTGTTAGAAGTACTATACAGTTGATTCTTTGCACCCGTCTCAGATGTGGGTGGCTGTTACAGTGGAGACAGCAGCAGCTTCCAGTACTTTATTAGGAGCTTCGTCCACCACTAGGCACTGTACCTAGTGTTTTACATCATATGATGTAGAGTGTTTTTAGAATCCCCACTGAGGTGACTTAACCCTAGGAATATTTTATTCATTTTTATTTACTTTTAAGATTTTATTTATTATTTGAGAGAGAGGAAGAAAGAGCACAAGCTCTCTTGCGGGGGAAGGGCAGAGGGAGAGGGAGAAGCAAACTGCTCACTGAGCGCAGAGCCTGTCCCGGGGCTCAATCCCAGAACCCTGAGATCATGACCTAAGCCAAAGGCAGACCCTTAACCAGCTGAGCGACCGAGGCACCCCACCAGAGGAAATTTTTTAATCTCATAAATTAAGTCCTAAATTTCATAGTTGTTTAGTCCAGCAGCTCAGTACTGTTATCAAGGACCATCCAGCCACTTACCCATCCTCAACAAGATGATTTCTGTCTTCTTCACTTTGTCCTTTCATGGTCATGAAGGAGCTATAACAGTTCACTATTTTTATATAATAGTATCCAGAGACAGAAAGATGTTATTTCCTTCTCACTAAGAGAAAAGAACCTTAATCTAAAGTTACCCCAGCTTTCCCTGGAACATGGGGCTGCACAGGGTCAGCACCAGGATCAGAGTTCTGTTCGCACAGAGGTGAATAGGGAGGGAGATGGTTCTTAGACCACAGCGTACAATGTTTCATTCATCTTCACATCAGCCCAACATAGTTATATTCCCACTTTACAGCTAGAGAAACTGAGGCTCAGAGATGTTAAGTGCTTTGCCCAAGGTCATACAGCTGATTAATGAAGGGGCTTTGGATCCTGGCCCCACCATTTTAAGTATTCTTTAAAAATAATGTGATTATGGGGCACCTGGGTGGCTCAGTCAGTTCAGCATCCAACTCTTGGTTTCAGCTCAGGTCGTGATCTCAGGGTCATGAGATTGAGCCCCCTGCCCCCCACCAAGGCTCTGCTCTGGGCGTGAAGCCTGATCAGGATTCTCTCTCCCCCTCACCCTCTGCCCTTCCCCGCTCTCTCTCTTTTAGAAATGTGATTATTAATTACATTATGGTTTATGAACAATAAAAATCAGTTTGACAGATATATGTTTTCCCTGGATAGAAGGTTCAGTACATTAGAAAGGTTATTGTAACCATCTGAATCCTGTCTTCTCTCCATTAGTGTAATTGGTTCTCTTCCAACAGTGTTAATATAGTTTCCTTGGAGTCCCCAGAAATTTCCATTTGAGGTCCTAGCCAATGTTTGACCACTCTTCTTAAATAGTACCTATCCGCCACCCCTGACACACACACACACACACACACACTCTCTCTCTCTCTCTCTCTCTCTTTCTCTACCTTTTCCCACCTCTATTTTTCTCTATAAAAAAATATCAGTCTCAGGGTGCCAGGTGGCTCGGTAGGTTGAGTGTCCAGCTCTTCATTTCCACTGGAATTATGATCTCGGGGTTGTAGGATCAAGCCCCACCTCCGTCTCAGCACTCAGAGTCTGCTCCTCTCCTTCTGCCCCTCCCCATCTGCCCCTCCCCCTGCACACACAGGTGCTCATGCTCCCTCTCTCTTTCTCTCCCTCAAATAAATAAATAAATTTAAAAATCTATCTTTAGAAAAAAAAAAAAAAACTGTCTCTCTTGTACTAAATAGTTTACTTGTTCGTTTTACTTGCCCTATACCAGAAAGTAAGTTCCATGAGAGCAAGGTTTTGTCTGTTTCGTTCACTGCTGTATTCACAGCTTCTAAAGTAGTGCCTAACATTTAATTAGCTGATCAGTAAGTAGTTGTTGAATTAATGAAATAAGACTTGACATAAGAGAAATGCCTGGTGGCTCAGTTGGTTAAGCGTCTGCCTTCGGCTCAGGTCATGATCCCAGGGTCCTGGGATTGAGTCCCACATCAGACTCCTTGCTCAGCAGGGAGCCTGCTTCTCCCTCTGCCTGCCACTCCCCCTGCTTGTGCATGCTGACAAATGAATAAATAAAATCTTCAAAAAAAAATAAAGACTTGAGAGATTATCAAGGGAAAATTACAAATACTTAATGGATACTGTGAGATAATTTGTCACTTTTTAAAATGTTATATATTCTGACTTTTGACAAACGGTTTTATTTTCTAGGGAAAATCCAATTGTAGGAAAAGCATCTTAGAGTATGACCAACAGATTCAGAAGAACTGGAAAATATTATTTTTGTTGGAATTTTTCAAATCATTGTTTATTTTGTTCCTGGTATTTAAGAATGAACATTGGCTTCGGTGTCACCTATATTCACATTGTATTTAATATTTAATAATTGAAAGTAACTGGGAATCCTGCTATTGATGCATTACTAGAGAATTTGAAATTCAAGATTCCCTTCGTATCTTCTATGCCAAAAGCCATGTGTCTGCAACTTCTTTTTAATAGAAAGAATCTTCGTAAAGAAGCTTTGTAACAAAAGGAGAACTCCTCCATAGCAAGAAACCATCTCTTCTTGTAACACTCCATGTTCTGTGGACTTTTCACTACCATTAGTGCCTGCTCTATACTGCCAATGTTGTGTTTTACTAGAAAATCCAATCCATGACAATTCAGAGCTTTCCATTTAGTTCATCTATACCCTCCCTCTTCAAAAAGGAAAAAAAGAGAGAGATTTTCCTTTTGTCTGTTAGTCAGTACAGATTATGGTAGGGACTTTCAAAAACTGCCAGAGCATCCTTGAAAGTTGGTAGATCCTTTTGCCTATTTAAAGATGTAAACAGAACTCAAGACAGGAGGAATCAGGGAACATGTACTGTTGTTTGCATCTTGTTTACATTTGGGATGAGTGATGGCAGACGGAATACAATGAGACCACTAAATTTTTTTTCATTATTTTAAATATCAGGTACTCGTTTTCTTGATTTGAAAGTTCGAGTTAACACGACTTACAAGAACATCTCTGAAAAAGAAGAGACAGTAGTCAGTGAAAGAAGGTGTTAGGAAAATCACTTGACTTCCCCTGTTATTCCATGTTACTATAAGGGCCACCATAAGGACGCCCTCCTCCTAGTGTGAGGGTGAGAGCTAACTCGAGAACAGTCACTTGGCGCACTTTAATAATCCGGGCTGCCCCGGATTATACTGTAGATACTCTGTGGTATCTCATCTTTATGATCAGTTGAATGATCAGTGTTTAAGTCTAGAGATAGTGCTTTCCTGAAAATGTTTGTATTTCATTGCTGTTTTTCTTATTGCCTGCTTGCCAAATGGAGTTTGGGCAAGCAACTGTTTGAATCCTCTTTTTCCCTAATAATTTACTTTTATCCTAAAAACCATAATTGTAAATAGCAGTCGAAGCAAGTTGCCTCCTTGAAGTTAAGAGAGATACACATTGCTTCATCAGTATTAAAAACCATGGTACTCTTATTTTGTCTTTTAAAATTATAACATTTTCTAAATGTGGTACTTTGAACCTTGTAGTATTTACATATTTCTGTTTAAAACTGTGACTTATTAATGTAAGTCTAGCTAGTAGTGCTTTTTTTGTTTTCTGAGCATAAGCTGTATATCAGGATACACTTTGCCAATTATTTTATTGGTGAGTAATTGTTTTTAAATTATATTTGTTAATAGGGAATTTTTTTAAAGATCATTGGCACACAATCAAAGTTGTCCCATAACTGATTATAACTGAGCAATGTATTTCTCTGAATGACTTGTGAAAATCAATTGGTTTTAAGAATCAGTCCTAGTCTCTATGGTAGGTTTATTCCTATCCCACTTTAAAGACAAGTTTGAAAGACTCCTTTAAATTTTATGAGCTTGTGTATTCCGTAAATTACACTGATTTACAAATACGAAAGAATTTAACCATTTAATAAATTTTTCATTGCTGAATTTCTTTCAGATTGAAATTTCCTTTTAAGAGTCTCTGAAAAGGACATGTGAGCATTGCCAAGTACCACTTGTTATTCTTTAGTGGCTGTTTTAAGACCTCTGTTCTTTTTCAAGGCAAAAGAAATATTTTTTAAGTATTTCTAATACCAAATTCCCAATCATGATTGCTTCTAAAAATCATGGCATTGTCAAAGGGACCAAAGCTGTGTCAATACATAACTCAGAATTTGAACAGAAAAGTTCAGTCATATTACTTCTTTTCTTCACATGACACTTTTAAACAACCTTTTTGACTGGAATTAACCAGCTTGGC
The DNA here is from genome assembly GCF_017311325.1 of Ursus maritimus. Lineage (NCBI taxonomy): Eukaryota > Metazoa > Chordata > Mammalia > Carnivora > Ursidae > Ursus > Ursus maritimus. The sequence continues at coordinate 21,613,282 of NW_024424453.1, read as the reverse complement.
ACAGCCAAAAAGAAGTAATGTGAAATTAAATTAATTTTCTTTGAAAGTCTACTGAAATAAGAGACCATGTTGGTAGGACTCAAAGATAACCTAGGTACTTGCTTCCAAGGGCCTCATTCCTCTGCTGTTACCTATGGGTACTTTGATTTTTGCTACCAGATCTGCTTTCTCTGCCTTTTCCACACTTGAAAAAAAACATGGCAGCTCACTTCACCCTAAAAACCTGAAAACGCCTAGAAGGAGAGAAAAGGATGATTTGGAGAAACTCTTGCCATAAATGCCAGTTCTGGTTTTTAGTTTAGCCATTTCCAGCAGTTGCAGTTGTGGTGATCTGTTCTTGTTATTGTTTGTTGTGGGTTTTTTTAGTTTGGTTTTTTAATATTCACTTAATAAGAGGATAGCAATAGCAAAGTTTTTTACCCCCAGGAATATAATTTATCAAATTGAATGATTTTATTTGCCAAAGAAATATGTTTATAATGTCACGGGTAATGGTTAAATGTCAAATCTAGATTTTCCTTATTATTAAAAAAAAAGTGATGAATGATGTGGCTTTTATTTTTTTCTGAAGCCTAATTTCATTCATTTATCAGAAAGGCTCATTCATGCCAGGTTTTAGAAAACAGATTTTTTTCCTTTTTTTTTTTTTTTTTTTTTTTTAAGTAAAAGCACCTTTAATTTGTTGTAACGGTACATCCTGTAATGACAGTGCTACAAAAAGCCTTTTAGGTGTCCTTACAGTATGCGAAAAATACAGGACTCATTCTAGAGTTAAATAACCTGTCTTGACCAATATTATCTGCTTCCATTTTTATTAACTAAGAAATTAATATGTTGCTAGTAAATATTGGTTTTTACAGTGTCAGTTTGAATATGTAAGTTATCAAAACTTAATGTAGTGAATTTGTGTAACCATGTTGTATTGTTCAGAATGTATTTTTATTTAAATTTTATTTTCTTATCAAGAGTATTATAAAAATTAAAAACTTTTGTAACTGTTGCTTGGAAATAACTCAAATAAATTACAAGAAGCTTGTCTGTTCTCTGCGAGACCTTACTTTCTTACTAATTTAAGAATTCTCTTTTAAAATTATTGTACCTCGCCTATTAGGGAATAGCAAACACGAGAAGTCCTCAGTAACAAGAGCAAAGCAGTCTGTTTTAAAAAGGCTCAGGATTCTTCTCTTGCACTTAACTAGGCTGATTTTTGTTGGACTGTGGTCCTTATCACTCATTTCACTCAACAGACCTGTTTTGAGGACCTCCAGTATGGAGGCAGCAGGTAGGAGCCCTGCATTCCCGATAGCCGTGCATGGCCAGTGTGCAGGAGGGTGTTCCCTTCCTCTCTGGGTGAGTTGTTCAGAGCTGACCTTCTCAGCCTATGTTAGACTTTTTGAAGAATCCCATGTTCTACTTTTCTCAAAACAGTTGATATTAGGGCTTCTGGTTACTTGGGTCCTCCACTGACCCTGCCCTGTAGCTTGGCCGTCAGTGCAATCCTTCCAGATGTTAGAATTTGACCATGTTGTGCCATTTTGCTGAATTGTCTAGAGAATATAAAGTAACGGCGCCAAAGACCAGGTTAGTGTGTAACTCATGCCCCCAACGAGAGAAGCCAGAATACGTCCTCATTAGTGCCATAGCAGCCCTCTTAGTATTTCTAAATAAACCTCCGTAAAACTTAGTCCTTGTAACTCCAGAAGAGTTTAAGGTTAATAAAGAGGAAGAAATCAGGTTCTGAATATCTAGGGATCCTATTTTTATCGAAATACCAGAATCCTACTCGCACTAGCTCATGTCTTAGAAAAGAACTTGTCAGAAACATTAAAGACTTTGAGTTACATTCTATGATGTAAACAAGCTAGTTCTTTAATGAGAGGGGTGCCATACTTTTCCCTTTCAAAATTGCATGATTCCAAAAGAGGAGACCCCTGAGGCCAAATAAAGTCCCTTTACATGTACACCAGAATAAGAGGCATAGCTAGCCCTGCTCGATTCTGATTGCTGACACTACTACTCCCAAGTCAGTGGCCTTCAGAGAATAACCTTTCTTGGGTAGACATGACATGCTTCAAACTCAACTGACCAATGTTCAGAGACTTTTGGTCTTGATTCTTCATAGGCATACATACCTGAGGTTTGATCTTCTGTAGCCAAAAGTTTCATTCTTTGGCTTGTAATTTTGTCATTTGATTCTGGGTAGAACTGAAGATTGAACCAGCAGGATTTGTTGACAGAGGAAGGGAGAAAGAAAGTCTAGGAAGATCCAGTAGCCTAAGCAACTGGTTATTTACTGAGTTACGAAAGACCGTAAGAGGAGGTTTGTGCTTTTATCTGTGTCCATGGAAATGATTCCTAGAAAAGATTCACTTAAATCAGTAAGTACCAGCATATATTGAATCTAGTTTTATACAGTTATATCTTTCTCAGTAGATTGTAAATTATTCTGAGGGTGAAGAGGGACTTACTGTACTCCACAGCCCCTCACCCTTAGATGAGGAGATTGAATGCACATTCCATGAATGACATACGGTGGCTAATGATGGAGCAGCAATGGCCTTAATTGGAAATTGTGATTCAGCCCGAAACTACCTTTATGATCTCGGTCAGATAACCTCTTCAGGTTTGGTTCCCCTATACATGTAAAATTTTTAAGTTTTTCTCTTCAAGAACAAGGTGTTGGGCCCTTGCTATGCACTAAGCACTCTGCTAAACCCAGAAGCTCTGAGATGATGCCTTCAGGTTGTTGGTGGTCAAGCTAGGGATCGGACCAGAGGGACCTGAGAATCCTACAAGTTCCATACCCAGACATCCCCAAGGGTCCCTCCCATTAGCCGCTCCCAACAGTTTGTGTAGATAATTGGATTCCTTCAGTGGATCTTTCCTGACAAAAATGTGCCTTGCTCTCCCCCAGGGCTCCAGGACTATGGACCAATCTAGCAGCATTAACAGACCCTGTAAGACTGTATTATAATCCTCTTCCTGTCGTCCCTGGAGGAATTAATAGAGTCCCAGTCGTTAATGAAGTCACTGATTTACAAATGAAACAGCCTGGTGTAGGAAAAGAGCCCAGCACCCAATTCTACTCAAACGTTGAATTAATTAAACAAAGAGGCCGTTAGACTGAGGTGGCTCTAATACCATGGCTGCCTATGTAAGCAAACCAAAATCTAAGCCTATAAATGCCTCAAGGTTACAAATCAAAACCTAAGGACAGCCATGACAGCCGCTAGGCTTTAAGCTGTAGCCAGTAAATAATTTCCTTTCTTCACTTGGGCATCTTCTCTCTCGCCGCAGACTCCGGCTTGCAGAGAGCTCCTAGCCACTTCCAGCTTGGCGCTGCCTGATTGGAATCGATTTTTTTTTTTTTAAGATTTTATTTATTTATTTGACAGAGATAGAGACAGCCAGCGAGAGAGGGAACACAAGCAGGGGGAGTGGGAGAGGAAGAAGCAGGCTCATAACGGAGGAGCCTGATGTGGGGCTCGATCCCAGAACGCTGGGATCACGCCCTGAGCCGAAGGCAGACGCTTAACCGCTGTGCCACCCAGGCGCCCCTGGAATCGATTTTTGCTCAAATAAACTGTTAAAATTTTTCGTATGCTGCAGTTTATCTTTTAACAATTTGTAGACAAAAAGCAGCCTTCAAAGAGCAAAGCTGGCACTGACTCGTGACGGCCATTTTCATTTGGATTCAAATAAGGAGCCAAGGTGCATTTAGGCTGATAATCAGCCCTTCCAGTGACCAGAGAAGATGAGGCACAGATCCAGCGTTCTCCCCTCTGGCTGGATTTCTGTCTTACAGTAAGTCCCTCCCCTGCCCCAACATTATTTATAAGGAATGTGGAGGAAGTTAAAACCTGTAGCCATTAATAATGTAATGATCATGTTGGAATTCAATTGGCACATTTTGCTGGTGGTTTAAAAGGCAATAGCTAGGGGTGCATGGGTGGCTCAGTTGGTTAAGCATCTGACTCTTAATCTCAGCTCAGGCCCTGATCTCAGGGTGGTGAGTTCAAATTCCACATTGGGCTCCACACCCAGTGTGGAGCCTACTTAAAAAAAAAAAAAAAGCTAAAACTAAAAGTGCTAAATTTCAAAATGATTTGTAGCAAGAAAATGAAGTAAATCATTCACTATTGCAATTAAATGCCCTGTGGAAATTTTCATTTTAACATTTTAATTTGACATTAATATTTTATTTTACTTAAATGCTTATGGAAATAAAAAGACTTGCTCAGTTTAAGAGAGGGACACGGGGGGGGGCGCCTGGGTGGCACAGCGGTTAAGCGTTTGCCTTCGGCTCAGGGCGTGATCCCAGCGTTATGGGATCGAGCTCCACATCAGGCTCCTCCACTATGAGCTTGCTTCTTCCTCTCCCACTCCCCCTGCTTGTGTTCCCTCTCTCGCTGGCTGTCTCTATCTCTGTCGAATAAATAAATAAAATCTTTAAAAAAAAAAAAAAAAAAGAGGGACACAGGGGTCCCTGGGTCCCTGGGTGGCTCCGTTGGTTAAGTGTCTGCCTTTGGCTCAGGTCATGCTCTCAGCGTCTTGGGATTGAACCTCACGTCGCGCTCCTCAGTGAGGAGCCTGCTTTTCTCCCTCTGCCCTCCCCCCCCACCTTGTGCTCTCTCTCAAATAAATAAAATCTTTAAAAAAGAGAGATGGAAATGCATAAATTAACCACTGTTTGAAAGTATTTTATCTACATATTAAGAAATATATGAAAACCTTTACAAACAGGCCACGAAAATGCAACATGGAAGTAAGCCACTTACCCTTCGTGTCCTAAATAGCAGTAACTAGAAGTGCCAAAATTCAGTTAACTTCTGTGTTTTCAGCCATCCTTGCAAATGTGGGGCTGGATTCAAATTTCCAATTACAGTTCAAGGGGTGTTTTCTCAAACCCAGACCAAATTTTCTTGCGATTTCCAGCAATTCCAGTTCAACCAGCCCCATGGGGTGGCGAGAAAGGGCAAAAGTTTGTCCTTTAGTCTTCTCTTGCCTGGAACCCTTCAGTTGTCATTGTAAGGAGACAGAATGGACTTGGGGAGGGGCCTCCCTGTGCAGGTACCTGGAAGAGCCACAGAGAAACCTTCAGCAGAGCAAAGGTGACTGTCGGGCTCTGTGCTGGTTGGACTGGCCTTAACTGGGATATCCGGAGCTGTGCGGGCCTCCGGCAGGAGGGCTGAGGCTTGCCAGCGGGGCTTCAGCAACGGGAGAGAGCTCCACATACCTGGGGAAGAGCAGTGGGAGCTGCTGGGCCTGGGGAACAGATAGCCAAAGGGCTCCCCGAAGAAGACAGGTCAGACCCCTGAGCCAGGCCCTGGTGGGCAGAACCACGTGGAGGGGAAGGCGTACTGGCTGAGACAGTGGCCCCTTGCCAAGAAGAAATTTCTTAAGGTGCTGAATCAAAAACTCTCATGCAGGCCCTGCCTGCCTCTCAGGCTCTTCCTCTTTCCTCCCATCAACCCTCTGACCCTAGACTCTGCCTCTTTCAGGCAGTTTCACTTGCTTCCAAAACAATCCTGAATTGGGGTAGGAAAAGCTGTAGAAATTCCCACCACAGCATGGCTTCCAGTGTGGATGCCTTGTTGGCCGGCAGGGTGGGGAGGAGCTGCCAGATTTAGAAAATAAAATGTAACTGGTCAGACAGGATCGAGGCACTGGTGTCATGACTCCTCTTGTGCTGGTGGGGGGGGGGGGGGGCTGTGGTGTCTGCAGCTGCAGGATCTCAGGCAAGACAGTGGAATTCTTTATTGACGTTGGTCTACACACCCCCACCTAGACACCCCAAGCAGCCTGCCATTGCTGCCTTCTGCAGTCTCTATGGCCAGGTGCCCAGAAGCCTCCACCTTGTCCCCAGACTCCTTGGTGACTGGCTCCCTAGCTGGGGGTGGACGACTGAACGTCAGCTTGAGACTTTGGCCCAGTCCATACCTTCCTACAGCCCAGGATGGGGTTGTGCTGGGGACTCCAGACCCCACCAACATCAGCACTATTTTCCCAGGCTCTGAGCACCATATGGAACACGCCATGGTTGGCAGCTCCTGTCGGCCCTTACAGCTGTGGGTAGACAAGTGTGTGACCAGCCCCCACCAGGATCTACAGTACAATGTCCTCAAGCATTGTCGGTGCCTGGGGCATGTCAAGGACACCCTTCCCACTTCCTGCACCGAGATGTCCCCAAGAGATCAAAGCTCTCCTTCCAGGCCTTCAGATTTACTGATACTCCTAATGGCGCCTATGTTCACCCCCAGCTGCTTGTCTGGGATCCAAAGGTACCATCTGATTGATGCTACCCGGAGGTCTGTCCCTTCCACGGGGGTGCAAACCGCCAACAGGTGGGAACTTCTGGGAGATACTTCCTTGAGCTCTTTGTGCGACTGTTATGAGGTGACTTGCCTGGCCTCCTGGATGTCCCACAGAAGAGCCCTGGCAACCTCTGGAGTGCCCCTGAGGAGGCTTCCAACCAGGTGACAGAAGACAGGTTGCCTTGTCCTGAGTTGAGTCAGGCCTCTGACACCAGGAAGCCTCCCCAGCTCACTGCCGCTGATGACGGGACCTCAGCTCAGGGTGGTGTCGCTGTCTACCCTGGGCATGGGCTCCTGCGTCTTCATCCTCTGCCGCTGACTCAGGACACAGAGCCTGCAGCACATCCAGCTGCAGGCCCGGGGAGCAGGACCTAAGGAGCCCCAGCGCCTACCAGAGTTTTCCAATAAAGAGATGTGTACAAAAAATAGGAGAAAAGATGGGACACCCAAGTAATTTCAGATTTCAAGGGAACAACAAGTAAGTTTATAGTGTAAGCATGCTCCAGGCAGATTCCTGCGCTTTACCTGGCAACCCTACTTTTTCCATAAGCAGAGGACAGTCCCATCGGGAAAAGCGCTCTCCTCAGCCAGCACGTGGCTGGAGGGTTCGGAAGGATGGAGGATGGAAGGCGCCCGCCAGGGAGGTGTCCTGTGAGCTATAACCAGCAGCATCTTCACCGCGCACTTTTGAGGGGCTTATCTTCAAAGTCTCAGGAAAGTCCTTAGTCTGAGGATGGCTCAAGATACCAGGCAGGCCAGGGCAGGCCCCACCTCCCTTCCGAGCCTTCCCCTGCCCACCAGTCCCTCCTTCCTCCCACCAGCTCCCTTCCTCCTGGCCGAGGCTCAGCATGGACTTTGCATCCATCAGTGCAATCCAGGTCTTCCTCCTCAGATGAAGGGACGTGGGGAATCCAGGCTGCACGGACTATCTCAGAGCCGGGAAGCTGCAGCCAGGTGTCCCGACTCCATTCCCTGCCATCACGTCCCCTTAAGTGGAGTCCCCTGTGGACACCAGTGGACACTACTTCCTCTGTAAATTGGAGACAAAGGCCCCTGCTTCCCTCATGGGGTTGTGTGCGGTCAAAAGTGTGTGGGCAATAGTAAAGATCAGCACCTGCAGGGGTGGTTACTGTTCTCTTGGTCCCTAAATCTACGTCTGTCAAGCGGCCACCTTCTCTCGCTTTCTGCCCTCTCCCATTCGGAACGTAATGGGTAAGGAATGGGTGCATCGTGAGGCACCAGCTTGGCTGAGGGTGGGGCTCCAGGACCCCTTTAAATTCCTTTAACAGAAAAGACGACCTGCATGGGGTTCGCCAGCATTAGCCCCACCTCCGAGAAGGAGAATGGCCCCCTTCCTTCCTTCCAGGCCAAGGTCCCTCGCGGTTTGAATTGTCTCACATTCTAACCATTATCTTTTCAGGGCATCTTCTACACTTTTTCACATCCCCATGTCATCTGAACTTTCATGACCCGGGGGGAGAGTCCAGGCCACCCTTCTCGCCTCACCTGGCTCTGCCTCAGTGCGTACTACCCCCCAGCGTATAGCCCAAGCTCCAGATTGCCAACCCGAGAGCCACATTCTGGTGCTAGACAGGAGGCTCAAAGTGGACCACCGTTCTGGAAGTGGGAACAAGGATGGGAGGGCACTGATATGCATTTTATCTTATTGATATGCATATCTTACATAATCCTCATAACAAACCCGACACCAAGGGAGAATGTGCTGCCCAGAGAGGCAAAGTGATTGTCCCACTTGTCTGACCAGCAGGAGGAAGCCAGTGCAAGGCTTAAAAGAACTTGAAAGCGGGGGCACCTGGGAGGCTCAGTCAGTTGAGCATCCAACTCCTGGTTTCAGCTCAGGTCATGATCTCACGGTCCTGGGCTCGAGCCACGCATCTCCCAGAATCTGCTCCAGATACTCTCTCCCTCTCTCTCTTTCTCCCTCCTGCCCGCCCCCTGCTCCCATGTAGGTGCTCTCTCTCTATAGTAAGCCCTAGCTCCCACCCTGAAGCAAGGCGCAGAGTCAAAGGGTGAGCCAGGCTCACTGACCGGCCTCCAGATGGGAGGGGCCCCGAGTGGGCATCAAGGACCAAGAACTGGGAAGCTGGATGCAAAATCAGGAAGTGGCAAGGATAGGCCCCTGGGGTGGTCTGACACCAGACAATCCAGGAGCGTGCTCCTCTGAAGCCCGGAAGGGCCCAAGTGTGGGGGTGGGGAGGGGAGTGTGGAGGATAGCCACAGTCAGGAAGGCCTATTAGATGTCAGTGGCCAGGGACCAGGGCTAGAACCCAGAGAAACAGGTGAGCCAACGTGGCAGCACCAGGGCCTAGAGCCCTTAGGTCGGCCCTGCGAGTGACCTGGGAGCTGCACTATGCCTCATTTGCTAGGCCCAGACACAGGGCATTGTGCTGGAATGCAGCCCAAGTCACCACTGCCCTCAAACTGGGAAGCCACCTCCCCCTTTATTTCCCCACACTCTCTGCTCTGCTGCTCAGGGTGGCTGCCTGGCAGACTACTTGCCCCCCATTCCAGGCCCAAGTCTCAGGCTCACGAGGTTCCCCCAACATGACACTGGTTCCCAATGACCGCTTTCCTCCAGGCCTGTGGACACCCTCTCAGGCAACCAAGATGGACTAGGCTCCCAGACTCAGGCCTCAGGCTCCCTCATCTCTCTGACTCAGTCCCGGGGTCTGAGCTCAGACACCCTGAACTTCAGACAGCCATGGAGAATCCAGGATAAATCTCTCCAAACAGAATCATCTCCATGGAGTGACCAAATCTGGGTACCTTCCAGAAGGTTGTCAGCTACCAGGCAGACTCTTGACCCCTTGAGAAAATTCCCCTTTCTCCAGGCCTGGGAACCAGCAAAGTGGACTTTCTTATCCCTCCCAGCTTATCCCCCCTATTTAAGCCTGAACCCCCTGGGGGGGGTCTCCTGTCAGGCTGCTGCAAGTCAGTTCCCCAGCTGTGAATTAACATTTTAGGGAGTTTGGGGAGAAAGAGAAGCATTAGACTAGTGGTTCTCAAAGTGAGGTCCCAGGAACACCAGCAGGACCGGGGGACTTGACAGAAACACAAATGCTTAGGCCCCGCCCTGACCGAGTCACAGCTCTGAGGTCCTCTGGTGTCCGGTCGGCGTGCCCTCTGGGGGATTCTGACAGCTCTCACGCTGGAGAGCCCCTGCTTCAGCCCCGGGTGAGTGGGTCTGCAAAGGTCCGGTGCCACAGGGGGGTGTTCTGCCTGACACTGCTGAAGAGGGGAAACTCGCCTCCATGTCTGGGAGCAAAGGCAATTCCTGGAAGCCCCAGGTCATCCCCCGAAGCCCTTCGAACCTACCCTAGGTGTTGACACTGGGGGAAAAGCCCAGAGCCGCACAAAGTGGCGCAGGGCCATCTAAGATAAAAAATTAAAGTTCCCCAAATATTATCATTGGGAGTACTTAGGAAGGCTCCACTGTGGTGTCTTTTACACAAATATTGTGAGTCACAATAACTGTGTTTATCTTCTCTTTCCTTCAGCAAATAAGGACACAGCTGTGGGGGTGCTGAGATTTATTTATTTTTGGATGAGCATGGTGATGTTGGAAATATTTCGTTCAGGATTATAGAACCCTGAGGCTAAAAAGCACTGCCCCTGAGCAGGAGCGAGGAGTTAATGGGTAAATAATGTAGCCCGTCCCTTTCAATTAAGAAGACCTCAGTGTGTCATTCCTTGTTTTCAAGTGACATCACTTCAGGCATCTGGCTTCTCAATAAATGTAAGGTCAGGCCAGTGGGAAGGTAAAGGCAGTCCTAGTAGAGAGCGCCTGGCCCAACGATCCCAAATTAAATTGCCTCTTCAGTGCCTCAGTTTCCCCTGTTTCTCTGCCTCATGGGGGAAGCTAAGAAGCCAGGTGCAGCTGCAGTCTCAGGCTTTCGATCTCATTGAGCCAGGCCCTTGCGAGGGGTCCTTAGTGTAGATCCCTACAGTGGCTGCCGTAAACCTCCTGCCTAAAAATCCTACTGATCTCCATGGCTCCTGCACTTAATGTAAGAAGAAAAAGGCTGCCTCGTCTCCTGTGAGAATACAGCACGAGGAAAACCAGCCCTACCGAAAACCTACCCCACAAGCGTCTGACCCAAGAGCAAGGGGCATCCTCTACGTTCTTGAGAAAAAAGCTGGACGCAACCAGCATTTGGAGAGAATACTTATTTTTAAAATTGGATTGGAAGAAACAAAAACATATATCCGCACACAGACTTGCAAGGAAGGCTCATAGCAGCTTTACCTGTAATAGCCAAAATATGGAAACAACCCAAGTGTCCCTTTAACAGGTGAATGGATAAACAAACCATAGTTTAGCCAAACAATGGAATGCTCACTGCTCAGCCAAATAAAGAGATGAATTCATGGCTAGCACACAAAACAATAGGAGTGGCGCTCAAAGGCACTGTTCTGCGTGAAATGAGCAGGGCAAAAAGAACACGAGCTGTGTGATTCATTTGTATAAAAGTATAGGAAATGCAGGGCCGCCTGGGCGGCTCAGATGGTTAAGCATCTGCCTTCGGCTCAGGTCATGATCCCAGGGTCCTGGGATCGAGCCCCGCATCAGGCTCCCTGCTCAGTGGGGAGCCTGCTTCTCCCTCTCCCTCTGCCGCTCCCCCTGCTTGTGCTCTCTCTCTCTCTCAAATAAAAAAGTCTTAAAAAAAAAAAAGTATAGCAAGTATACTTTTTATACTCCCCTGTAGTGACAGAGGGCAGATCAGTGGTGATGTGGGGGGAGGCAGGATGGGGGGGGTTACAAGATCCCAAGGGAATGTGAGTGCCAGATACGCTCGCTATTGACTGTGGAGATGGTTTCATGAGTGATTTTTCCTAAGTTAAAATTAATCAAATTTTACACTTAAAGATGTACAGTTTATTATATGGCAATAATACATCAATGAAGTTTTAAAAAGTACGGGCTGGCAATTCTATTTCTTGGAGAAATTGGTCACGTTTCTGCTGGAGTCCCTACTCTTCCTGGCTCAGTTAGAAACATGCAGATTTTTGTGGTGAGCTGTTGACACCAACAGAGAGATGAAAGGTATTCCGGGGCAAATGATGTGTGCGTCTGTAAGTGTAAAGTGACAGAGAATGAAGAATGGTCTCCTTCCTAGTGACCGTGATATCGTAATGATCAACGATCTGAGCATCTGGCTTATCCCGCCAGGCTGAGCGTTTTATGAACATTACCTGATTTAATGCTCACACAACCTTGTGAGAAGGTGTTACCGAACCCACTTTACAGAGCAGGACAATGGGATCTAAGGGAGGCTGAGTCCCGAAGGAGTGCCAGGCGGGTCCAGGTTTTGAATAGGTCTGGAGCCCTGCACGCTGAGATAGTATATATGACCATCTCTGGCTGGTGTGATCAGAAGTGAATTTTATTTTATAATTTGTAAGTACTTCTCACACTTGCTACGGTAAACATGTGCTACTATTAACCAGCCGTGTTTGAAAGTCTTTAGAATTATTACAGCCCCTTGGTAACAGTACTTTTAAAATTATTCTCCTATAACAATGATGCCTACTACTTATTAAGCCTAGCAAGTACCACATGCTTCATCTCTCATTTTATGTATTTATTTATTAAAAAGATTTTATTTATTCATTTGACAGATAGAGAGTGGGAGAGCCCAAGCAGGGGGAGCGTCAGGCAGAGGGAGAAGCGGGTTCCCCACTGAGCAGAGAGCCCTATGCAGGACTTGATCCCAGGACCCTGGGATCATGACCTGAGCCAAAGGCAGACACTTAACCAACTGAGCCACCCAGGTGTCCCAAAATCTCCTTCCTTTTTAAGGCTGAGTAATATTCTGTTTTATGTCTATACCACGTTTTGTCTATCCATTCATCTCTCGATGGACACTTGTGTTATTTTCACCCTTTGGCTATTGTGAATAATGACGCTGTGAATATAAATGTACAAATAGCCTTTTCAAGGTCCTATTTTCAATTGTTTTTAATATATACCCAAAAGTGGGATTGCTGGACCATACGGGAATTCTATTTTTAATTTTTTGAGTAACCACCATCCTGCTTTCCACAGTGGCTGCACCATTTTACATTCCCACAAAAAACGGCTACACAAGTGTTCCAATTTCTCCACATCCTCATAACACTTATTTCTGGTTTTGTGATAGCAGCTATTCCATACACTTTCATTTATTTATTTTTTCTATACACTTTTAAGTGGTGGAAAAATCAAAGAGATGGAACACTGGAAGGGAGCATGTGGCAGTGGTCCCCCAGGGTCACCTCTAGTGTTGATAGATTTCCAGTCTGGGGTATTGCAGGGTTGCCAGCAATTTCTGCAGCAATCAGAATTCCGGGACTCCCAGAGGCAGAAGAAATTTTGGAACTCACAGGGCAGTGAACCTCAAAAGTGAGCATGCCTCAGGATCACGTAGAGAGCTTGTTAAAACAGCTGGGTCCCACCCCAGAGTTTCTGATTCAGTAGGTCTGTGACAGATTCCAAGAGTTTGCATTTCTAACAATCTCCCAGGTGATGCAGATGCGGCTGGTCTGGAAACCACACTTTGAGAACCACTAACCTACAGCCTGCTATTCAGAGTGTGGTCCGCGGGTCAGCCACACCAGCGTTATCCAGAAACTTCTTAGAAACGCAGGATCTTAGATTCCACTCTAGACCTACTGCACCAGGATCTCACGCTGATGAGATCCCCGGGCAATTTGTGTGCACATGAACGTTTCAGAAACATTAATCTTAACCTCACTCATTTTGCAGAGGAGGACGATGAGATTAAAGTGGTTAAACACCTTGCCTGAGGAAGGGGAGAGCAGACTCCCGATTCCTGATTCCTGGTCTCAGTGTCCTTCCACACACCAGGGCCTTTCCACCCTGGCGGCTACAATCACCTGAGGAGCAAACACTTACGCTCGGCCCCGGCGCAGAAATTCGGATGTAATTGGTCTGGGGTAGGGTCCTGGCCACAGGCGTTCTTTTAACTCTCCTCGCTGATTCTGGTGTGTAGCTGGGTTGAGAAGCACTGAGACAGACCACATGGAAGACTCGGTGTTTTTTGTTTTTTTAAAGATTTGTTTATTTATCTTTAGAGAGAGAAAGCACTAGTGGGAGGGAAAGACGGAGAGGGAGAGAGACTGTCAAGCAGACACCACGCCTGATGTGCAGCCCCACGCGGGGCTTGATCTCGAGATGCTGAGATCACGACCTGAGCGGAAACCAAGAGTCAGTTGCTTAACTAACTGCGCCACTCAGTGCCCCGGAAGACTCAGTTTTATATCATTACTCCATTCATGTCATTGAAAACCTATCTGAAACTTGTCTTCAACCTGCTCCTCCTCAGTCTCTGGTTGGGAAACACATCTCACAGTCGTCATTTGGGATGTTTTTTTCTGATTGGAACACGTTTCGGAAACACCTGCAAACGGCTGCAAGGTCAGTTCTCACAGAATCTCCTACATCTAGTGCTAATAAATTTCAGACATGCACAACAGGAAAAACTCCTCTACCCTCTGAGCGTCCCTTAGAAGAAACTCCCTCCTTCCCTGCCTGATACAAGGGTCACTGTTTTTTATAAGATTTTATTTATTTATTTATTTATTTATTTATTTATTTATTTACTTGACAGAGCGGGACAATGAGAGAGAGAATACAAGCAGGGTGAGTGGGAGAGGGAGAAGCAGGCTTCCCGCGGAGCAGGAAGGCCGATGCGGGGCTCGATCCCAGAACGCTGGGATCATGACCTGAGCCGAAGGCAGACGCTTAACGACTGAGCCACCCAGGCGCCCCTCACTGGAGATTTTGCCTGTTCTCCATAGGGACGCGGTCAGTACTGAATGATGGCTACAGAAAGAGCAAGCAGAAGAGGGGAGCTCCCCGGGAGCTGTGGATGGGGATGTGGGCTGGGGAGGATGGTGGCTGCCGTCTGGGGGTCCACAGTCCCTCCCCTATCCTGCCGGTCAGTGCTGGAGGAAACAGAAACGCGTCAGTGCTGGAGGAAACAGACACGCGGGTGGAGGAGTTGTTGGAGGCCAAGGTGGATGAACTAGCAACAGTTCAACTCGCGGTGGCGCTGCGGTCTGCAGGCAGTTTCTTGCACCTGAACCTCTCTCAGAACCACTGGAGATGGGAGGGGTTTAAAGCTCCAGCTTTGGGGTGTTCTGCTAAAGGCTGCTCACCACAGATTGCTAGGAGCTCACCTGCAGTAAAAGAAAAAAAAATATGTTGGGTTTATGGGCTTGAGAGCAGGAGAAGAAGCCCCCAGAGACTCAGAAAGGAGCTGTGAGAGGCTTCTAACAGGATCGGGCGTGTGCGGGGTGACGCCTTGGGGCAAGAGGAAAGGGGGAGGCAGTCCTAGATTGCATACTGTCAAGAAGAACAGAGCATTTGGTAATGGACATCTAATCTTACCCGGAAAGCCGGAGCACTAGAGTTTGTGCAATTGGTGAACGAGGAGCAGTCATTCAGATTTTCATCAGAAGAGGGGGTCATTTAATCACTTTTGTGTTTGGGGAATGACCATGTCTGTCTTGAGGGTGGGAGGCTTGTCTGAACATGGCTGACCTGCAGTTGGGAACCACCATCTGGCTGCCAGCAGGGCTGGTTGTCACATTTTCAAAACCCAGCGTTCTTCTCAAAACCCCAAAGAGATTGGGTCTTTGTTACCTCCAGAATCCCTGTTCTCTTCGCAACAGTTGCCGTGTGCTTCGGAGAGGGGTCAACAATAAGAATTCTAAATAAAACAATCCCAATAAAAAACGTAAAACGTGCTCACCGCCTCCTTTTTAAACTTTGGAATTGAACGTCTGCACGTTTTCTAAAGATGCATCAGTCCGGGGGCGGCTCGGGCGGTTGAGGGTCCGACTTTTGGTTTCGGCTCAGGTTGATCTCTGGGTCCCAGATCGAGCTCCAAGTCAGTTTCCAAGTCAGGCTCCCCGCTCGGCAGGGAGTCTGCTTGTCTCCCTCTCTCTCCACTTCCCCCCTCCCCCCGCTCTCTCTTGCTCCTGCTCTCTCTCACTCTCGCTCGTTCACTCTCTCTCTCAAATAAATAAAATGTTTACAAATGAAGAGCTTTCTGAGGAGGCTCATCTGTCAGCTTCTGCTTATGTCACCTGCCAGTGCTATGTCACATGGTCACCCCATATACAAGAAAGACTGGGGAAGGTTGTTTTCCTTGCCTTATTTGCTGGCACTCATGCTGAAATTGAGTTACATCAGCAAGGCAGAAGCAGAGAACGGGTAGTAGGAAGGCTGCCAGCAGCGTGGCCAGCTTTGCAGGAGCCCAAAACACATGTGTAACCTCCCCAGTATTCAGCCCATGTGAGTCACACCTAAAATTATAACAACAGTGAGATGAGGTCCAGGCTGCCCCTGATTTACAAATGCTCAATGTGTGAGGAACCCATATAGTACTTGCAAACTGGTACGTATCCCACCCGCTGCTCCAGTCACCCCTGTGACCCTGGGCGCTGGTCCAGATTGTTACCTCCCAATATCCATCTTTCCCTTTTTCTGTAAGTAATAGAAGCTCCCATTTTTAGCTGGGCACATGTCTGCCTGGAATAAAGACTCTATTTCCCATCATTTTTTGTAGCTAGATAAGATCGTGTCCGTAAGTCTGGCCAGTGGCATCTAAGCAAAAGGGTCACATGCAGTTTCTGGGAAATATCCTTATATGGAGAGAATGTGCACTTCTGTGTCCGCTTCTCTGTCTGAAATGTGGATGAAATGGCTGGAGCTCAGAAGCCATTTTGGGCCATGAGGTGGAATTCACACAGAGGATGGCAGCGTAATAAAGTAGGAGGAGCTTGGATTCCTTATGATCTTGAAGCTTCTGTAGCAGCCCTGGACTGCTTACCTATGAACTTCATTTACATGAAAGGGAAATGAACTTCTCTATTGTTTTAACCAATATTAATGGGTTTCTGTCACTTGCAGCTAAACTTCATGTGCCATTTCCTTGAGCCTTCCCACTGTGCCTAAGAAGGATTTCTCATCTCATCTGTGGTGGTCCATCTAGTTTCTGACCCTTACTCTGGCCCTGTCCTCTGGGCAGTGGGCTTCCTCAGCATTCTCAGCTCCCTAAGCATGTGCTTTGAGTCGCAGTCAGTGACCTGTAAGTGCACTCCCTCACCCTCCTCTGTACTTCTCCTCCTTCACTGCCCCTCTCTGGTTGCATGCTAGGAAGACTGGACTAGGGCCCAGCAGAGGAGGAGGCCGCACAAAGGAGAATTAATCCAGGAGCACCGACTCATGGGGGTGCACTCGCTGGAAAGCCATGTCTGACCAAACGCAGGATCCCTCCTTGCTCTTCCCTACCTCCTCGCTTCACTTTGTGCCACAAATTTCTTCATTAGAGCCCTTTGAGTTTAAAAGACACACTCAGAAATACAAGTAGCCCTGGAGAACAGACTCTTCTCCATTTGCAGTTTACTGTGAATTAGTTTAACCCAATTTCTTTTTAAATTCACTCTTCCATCAAACAGTCATGGAGAGCCTATTTTATATCCTTTTTAAAAAAGATTTTATTTATTTATTTTGAAGGAGAGAGCGAGAGAGCATGTGTGACAGCCAGGGGGAGGGGCAGAGAGAAAGGGGGAGAGAATCTCAAGCAGACTACACACCGAGGGGGGAGGGGATGCAGGGACTCGATCCCACACCCTGAGATCATGACTTGAGGTGAAATCAGGAGTCGGAGGCTTAATGTGCAGAGCCATCCAGGTGCCGGAGATTATCATATCCTAAGAGATGGATAATTTATTCTTTGTGCTGGAGATCAGAAGTCCCACACTGTTCTCACTGAACTAAAATCAAGGTGTCAGCAGAGCTGGGTTCCTTTGTGGAGATTTAGGGAGAATTCATTTCCACGCCTATTCTGCTTCTAGTGGGAATTCTTTGGCTAGTGTCCCCTTCCTCCATCTTTTTTTTTTTTTTTTTAAGATTTTATTTATTTATTTGACACAGAGAGAGACAGCCAGCGAGAGAGGGAACACAAGCAGGGGGAGTGGGAGAGGAAGAAGCAGGCTCCCAGCAGAGGAGCCTGATGTGGGGCTCAATCCCAAGACCCTGG
>NW_024424453.1:21528981-21595891 GCF_017311325.1 Ursus maritimus | reverse complement strand
CCCCATCTTTAAAGCCAACAAGGGGGTGGGGTGGCCGGGACACTCCTCACTGCATGGCTCTGACCACAGGGGAAAAAGTTTTCTGGGCTTTATGTTCGCAGACTCAGGCAATTAGATCACCGTCCTCACCCCCGTCCCCCGTCCCCCTACAATCAAAGGTAACAGCCCCACTTCAAGGTCTGTAACTTTTTAAAAAGATTTTATTTATTTATTTGACAGAGACGGCCGGCAAGAGGGGGAACAGAAGCAGGGGGAGTGGGAGAGGAAGAAGCTGACTCCTAGTGGAGGAGCCTGACGTGGGGCTTGATCCCACAACGCAGGGATCACGCCCTGAGCCGAAGGCAGACACTTAAGGACTGCGCCACCCAGGCGCCCCTCAAGGTCTATAACTTTAATAACATCTACAAAGTCGCTTTTGCCATGTAAGGTCACGCATTTACCGGTTCCAGGACTAGAACATGGATTTCTCTGGGGGCCTTTATTCTGCCCCCAAATCCTTAAATTTACAAGCCCCAAAGCCACTGCCCACGGCCAAATTTCTTAAAAATCCTTTTTCCTCCCCATCCACTTCCAAAGCTGCAACCGCTTTTGCATGTCCCTCCTCTATACTCCCCGCTAAAACTCCGTCGCAGGCCCAGCCCGGCGCCCCCTGCGTCCCGGGCCTGGGAGGTGGGGGGGGGAACGCCGGAGCAGGAGCGCTATCTGCAGGAGCCCCGGCTGGCGTCTGCGTGTGCCGCCGGGGGCACCTACCTTAGGGCCACCTCTACCCCATCCCCCTGCCCCACTGATGGCCAGGCACACTGGTCCCCCACTTCTCTCCCCTCCTAGACCTCGTGCCTCGCAGCGCCCCTGGCTCTGACGGCCTCGACCCCGGGGCGAGGACACCAGGAGCTCTCCCTACCCGAGACAGAGCCCACCCTCCCGAACCCTAGAGGGGCTTTCCGGCCGCCGCCCCTTCCCCCGCCTCCTCCTCCCGCCGCGGCGTCCGCCCCCTCGCGGGCCGCCCTCTCCAGCCCCGCCCCGCGCCGCGCTGACCGCCCGCGCGTCTCCACGGTGCCGGGCGCAAGCGGGAGGCCGGCCGGCGAGGGACGCGGGGACCGGCGCCCGAGTGAGTGCGGGGCGCGGGCCGGCAACGAGGTTGCGGGATGGGTGGCTGGCGTTCTCTCCGGGAGGTACCGAATTGTTGCGTGCGGCGGCGGCCCTGGGGGAGGGAGCGGAAGGCAGCCCCTCCTCGCCCACCCGCTCCCGTCGCCTGGGACTCCGAGGGGGAGCTGGGCGAGCCGCAGGCCCCGGGGAACTCTGCTTCCCTTACGGCTCGAGAGGCAGGACCCTCCCACCCCTGCTCTCTCCCCGCACCCCTCCCCTCACCGTCCCCAGCTCTCGGAGAGTCACAGTTTGCAGAGGAGGGGGCACCCACTCCTTAGGCCTCCACTGAATACTCCTCAATGAGTCAGGTGTGCTGGCCTTGAGCGCCTAGGTAGCTGCTCCCTGGGCCACACGTTACTGTACGCGGAAATGACAAAGAAATGCTCGTGATAAAATGTTAAGTGAAAAGCTCAAGATTTAAGAGGGTCTTAATCGAGTGTGTTTATAGAATGTTATGGGTGTAGTTTGCGCTCCAGTAAATACCCAGAAAAGGCTGGTGAGAAACACTTCATATTGTGAACAGTAATATTATATAGTACCAGTCTTAGCTTGGGCTGCCTTGACAAAATACCAAAGACTGGTGACCTTAACAACAGAAACCTTCTTACACTTCTGGAGACTGGGAAATCCAAGAGCAAGGTGCCAGGAAGCTAGGTTTGGAGCCTTTTCTCTTGGCTTGGATGTGGCAGCCAGCTCAAGGGTGACAAAATAAGCTCTCTGGTGTCTCTTCCTCCTCTTCTTCTTCCCCTCCTTCTTCTTCCCCTTCTTCTTCTTCTAAGATTTTTATTTATCTATTTATTTATTTAGAAAGAGTGTGCGAGCGGGGTGGTTGTGGGGGGAGCAGAGGGAGAGAATGTCAAGCAGACTCCAAGCTGAGCCTGGAGCCCGACTTGGGGCTCGAGCTCATGACCCTGAGATCATGACCCAAGGTCATGACCTGAGCTTAAATCAAGAGTCGGTTGCCCAACAGACAGAGCCACCCAGGCGCTCCACTCTGTGTCTCTTCTTATAAGGGCAGTAATCCCATGGTCGGAGACCTGCTTTCATGACCTCGTTTAACCCTGATCACCTCCCAAAGGTCTGGTCAACAAATACCATAACACTGGGGGCTGGGTTTCAACAAAAGAATTTGGGGGGGGTGTGTGAAAACATACAGTCTGTAGCAGTACGTTCTAGGTGGTACGTTAGAGTGGTTAAGAATTTGGGCTGTAGAGCCAGGCTGCCTGAAATTGAATCCCAGCTGCACCGGTTACCAGTGTTTGCACTTAGGCAAATCACTCCCCTCACTAGGCCTCAGCGTCCCCACCTGAGCATTCACTGTGTGCCAGACTCTGTTCCAGGCATTCATCGTGAACTAATCTGTTACTCCTCATAACAGCTCCTCCTCCTCATCCATCACCGTCTCTGTGTTGCTGAGGGAAAAACTTTACATTTAATTTGCATTAAATCCTCAGAAATACCTAAGAGGTTATATTGCCACCATTTTTACAGATGAAGAGAACAGGATTCGGGGAAATGAAGTTGATTACCCACAGTCCGTCTACTAATAACTGACACAGGATCCAACCTGCTTCCTCTTGAAACAGGCCTCTTAATAATCCCATAAACCTTTGTCTCTATGAACCCTCTTCAGAGCCCCAACCATGACCTTAAGTTATTGTAACCAAACCAACGTGAGTTCACTCCGTGGTGAGGCACAGATACAGCAGGTGGAATTGTCTGCACAAAGTAAACTTTATTTGCAGCAAATAAGGAGATCACAGGAAATAGCTTTCAAAGCCGGACTGCGAAGGGGGTGGTGGAGAGAAGCGGTGAATGGGTTCCTTTTGTTTAGGGTTAGGATGAATATTTCGATAGGGAGGCCTTGTCGTTGTATGTAGCGGTCATAAGGTCACACATGTACCTTAAGGAAACATGCCTATACATACATTGTATGTTATGTAAGTGGGGCTAAGGCTCTTCCTTGGGAGGGGATTTTAGTATTATAATGAGGTAGAGGTCATTGCCAGTCATTCCAGAAGTTACTCCCCCCTCCATCTGAGCCGAAGTGAGTCAGGTGTTTAGTTCCAACAGTCTGGGTGGTCTGGGAGGTGTTGTCAGGGCTGTAGCCATCCCCTGGTTTCAGGTTTCCTTTGCCTGAGGTAAGAGGTAAGCCAGAAAGAAGAGCTTAAGGCAAAATGTAAGACAAAGGTTAGTGAGTACAAGCAGGCGGGCCGTGAGAGTCAGGTGCTGGGGTCTAGCTGGTGACTGCCGCATGCAGGGACCTTTCAAGGCTGGATAATTGAAGGGACAAATCAGTGCTGATGGGGTGGCTTCCTGTGGTCACCAAAATAATAGTAACCTCAATAGGGGCGCCTGGGTGGCGCAGCGGTTAAGCGTCTGCCTTCGGCTCAGGGCGTGATCCCGGGGTTCTGGGATTGAGCCCCACATCAGGCTCCTCCACTAGGAGCCTGCTTCTTCCTCTCCCACTCCCCCTGCTTGTGTTCCCTCTCTCGCTGGCTGTCTCTATCTCTGTCGAATAAATAAATAAAATCTTAAAAAAAATAATAGTAACCTCAATAGTACTAATAAAGTTTGTTGAGCACTTTCACTATGGGCCAGGCATTGTGTGAGGTGCTTCATAAACTACCTCCCTAATCCTCGTGACAACCATAATCCATTTGACAGATGGAGAAATAGAAGCTTGAAAGACTTCGTAGAATACCTAAGGCCACCCCAGTGAGTCAAGTGGTGGAGACAAGACTAAAATTCAGGTCTGTTTCCCTTCAAAGGTCATGTTTTCAACCGCTGTGGATATGCTGCCTGGCAAGAATTATGTCTATAAAGAGAACTATGCCATTTCAAAATCAGTATGTCTTTGGTAATATTTAGTGCCCACCATTAACGTTAATTGTATTCCTTTATAACTGAGTTCCAAGGGTACTGCCCCGTTTTCAAGAACCTAAAAGAACATGGATCCATGGATGTAGAGACTGGAAATTGAACAGTTCTGCTCAACTGCCTCCATCTTGATTCCCCTACCCCCATTTTAAGATACATGAGGCACTTTAAGATTTTCGGAGAAGGGTGTCCAGCAATATTTTACAATTTTTAGTGGGAGGGCTGTGATCTGCTCCTTAAAAAGACAGCTGTGTATTGGGTTTCAGGGCAAGGTACTATTTTCAGAATCCAGGTGGAGTCTCAAACAGTAAAACAATGCCAAGAGAAAAGGAAGGAAAACAAAAAACTAAAGGAATACCCGTGCCCATCGTTCCAATTCTTCAAAAGTTCCTGAAAACATACGAGCAGCACTGTGCCCAGATGCAGACATTTGTGTGTCCAGCCCTCAAACAGGACTTGAAAACCAGCATCAGCAGTGAACGGATTCTCAGGAAAGTGAGTGTGTGGCTTCCTTTCCTTATTCTTCTCTGAAGTGAACTAATGGTCCTCGGTCATGGCCCTCTCTGCGTTCCTGCCTGCCCAAAGCCCGCCCCTGGCACCCAGGGCTCTGCTCAGCCCGGCTCCCTTCCTGCTCCTCCCTCCCGGTCTGCCCATCCCAGTCCTTCAAGCAGGCCTGCCTTTTCTCAACCCGCCCCTCCCACGCTGCCTCTGGAAAGCCCCCCTCAAAAGCACCACTTTGGGCATCATTGCAGGATATCATGTCCAGCACTCCCGCCACCCCACGGGACACCTCCAAGCTAACATTTGCTTCCCTTAACAGCTCCTGTGTCCATGTCATCAGGCCAGACCCCCGCATTCACCCATGCTTCCCCTCTCACTTGGAATGAAGTCAGCAAACACATAATTCTGACTCCCAAAGTACAGAATTTCAGAAAAAAAAACTCAGATGTCATATCTTTTCTGAGAAAATCTAGGGATCGGTTGTGAGAGGGAAAGAAGAGAGGCCAGTGCTGAAACTAAATGGTCTACTCTTGGGCAGGGGCACCTGCTAGTCCAGAAGGTGGGGCCTCGCACCCAAGGACAGACGGGCCTGCTCTCCAGCTTTTCTATGGCCAGCCCAGAAAGACAGTCTGTGTTGTAATCGTCAAACACCTACTGATTTCCTAAAATGCTGAGTGCTAGACAGAATAAAGCAATTAGAGATGGCTGCTTAAAAATAATTATTCTAAGGTGACTTTGACCCAAATCCATCCTACCCATATTTTTCCTGAATGTTTTTGGGGGATGGGAGGATGATTACATTGTACCCCACATCAAAAGAACCTCTGAAAGTCCTCCCTAACCATCTCTTTTGCCCAAACTTCCACTTCCCAGGGCAGCTGCCACCTCCCTGTCCTCTCCTCTCTTTGGACAGGAGACTACCTCTCCTAGCCTCCTGTCCCCTCTGCCCTCCTAGCTCTTTCTAATTCCTTCTCTGGTAGTTAGTTGCTTCTCTGGACTCCCCCCATACATCTTCCCAGTGTGAGAGCTTTTTGTGGTAAAATAATTACTACTTAATTTTTTTCTATTATACTTCTTATAATGAGCCTCTACTACTTAATGATAAGAGTTAATCATAAACCTTTTTCAAATTTATAGTCCCTTCAGCAATGTTTTCTAAACATTTTAAATTACAGTCGCTACCAGAAATACAAATAACATCATGATCCAATGTATAAGTACCGGTGTGACTCATAAGACCGTACGGGCAGTTTATGTTGCGTGGGTTGCTTTGGTTGGGTCTCCATTCTGATTTTGGGCATCACTAAAGTAAAAGTCTCATGAGACAATTATTTTTTACAGTGTAGGATACACTTGGATAATTTCTCTTCTTTTCTGTTTCCTTAAAGAAAGAAAGAAAAAAGCTGGTTACAATCTACTCAACTGATTTCCTGACCCAATAATGAGTAGTAACCTGATGGGAAAATCTGTGCCCTGTAAGGTTGCCTTTGCATATGACAAGAACTCCCTAAGTTTGTATTGAATTACCACCCCAATGCACACGGGAACCAAAGTTAATTACCTTTACAAATGTTCTGATGTCTGATGACAGTATTCTTTCTCTACGCATTCAAATGCACGCACCTCTCTTTATGATTCTCACCTGTACTTTTTTCCCCGACACTCCAGTTTATGCTTGTAAGACCTGAAGACTCCCCGCCAAGCATCCCACCAATTTCCTTGGAACCTTTGCTCATGACAATTCAAGATGAGTGTTATATGCTGGGGAAAGAGATCTGTATCTGGAGCCTTCAGCTGAGCAACCCAGAGATTGCCAGACTGGTGAGTCACGCATTTGAGAAGCATTCCTCCAATTAAAATTGAATATAAGCATAATATCATGTGTTCCAGCTATAGTTCATTTGTCTTGATGCATATGCTCCAAGCTTTTCTTTTTTAAAAAAACAATGTATTTTTTAATGAGACATTTCAAAGTTATGTAAAAGTGCAAAAAACAACAAAGAAATTATGGTATATTCATATAGTAGAAAACTACATAAGGGCACCTGGGTGGCTCAGTCGGTTAAGCGTCTGACTCTTGATTTCAGCTCAGGTCATGATCTCAGGGTCATGGAATGGTGCCACACATCGGGCTCCAGGCTCAGTGCAAAGTCTGCTTGTCCCGCTCTCTCCCCCTGCTTGTGCGCTCTCTCTCTCTCAAATAAATAAATAAAATCTTTAAAAAAAACTATATAACGATGAAAATGCATCAACTATAGCTATACAAAAACAAAATATGACTCATAAAAACATAATGTACAGGCAAAGAGAGACACAAAAGAATACATACTGTATGTCGCATTTTATAAAGTAAAAAACAGGTAAAACTATAATGTTTCCTTATCATAATATTACTTTTAGGGAAGAGGAAGGAGGTAGTAATTGGGAGAGGGCATTAGTGCCCATTTTTCTAGTCTCTTACCTGTTTAAAAATCTCTTGTTTTATTTCATTGAATGTGTTAAACTTATTTTATAATCTGTGTCTAATAGTTTCAATAATCTAAATTATTTTGGAGTCTGATATTACTGACTTCTATGGGCTCTTACTCACGAACCATTTCTTTGTGTGTTTTTATGATTTCTTTTGTGCCGTAAACTCATATTTCCTAGGAAAATAGTTGAGGCAATTCCTTGAGCTCTGATTTGAAGACAGCGTTCCCCGGGGAGGATTTGCATTTGCTTCTCAGTGCTACCATCTCGGGCTATGTTAAATTAAATTAAATTCTTGATCTGAGGGCTCTTTGAACCATCCAACTGGTATCAATTCAGGGTGCAATTACCTATGTTAAGACTAGCTTGTGAGTTCACAGGGGACATATATTTTTTTTCTGTGTCTTCAGTCTTAGTTTGAGATAGTCAGTTTTCCGTGGGGAAGGGAGAGTTAGGTTTATTTCTAGTTCATCCGTACTCTAAGGGCATGGTGTTGTAGCTCACTCTATGTTTTGAGCTACACTGTATGCAGTATTTTCTCTTGGACTCCTCACCTCCAGTGATCTTGGGCTTTGCTGTCCCCTGGACTGCATGATCCATGAAAAGCAGAGCTCGACTCCCTGCTATACCAGTGCTCTCAAAGGGAAAGCTGGCTTTAGTGCCCTGCATACTGCTCTAGGTTCCCACTCTCCTGCATGCATTGATCTGTGGGTATTCCTCACTGTCCTGCCAATCGCACATTTTTAAAAGATATTTTTAAAACTCTTAGAAGAAAGCATAAAGGAAAAGTTTCATGATGTTGGATTTGGCAATGATTTCTTACATATGACACTAAGTGCACAGGCAACAAAGGAAAAACTAGATGATTTGGATGACATCAAAATTTAAAACTTCCGTGCATCAAAGGACATAATCAAGTGAAAAGGCAACCCACAAAATAGGGACCATAATTGCAAATCATCTGTTTGATCAGGGGTTAACATCCAGGATATATAAAGAACTTCTACAATTCAACAACAACAACAAAAAAAAACAAACAACCTAATTTAAAACTGGGCAAAGGACTTAAGTGAACATTCTCCAAAGAAGGTATACTAATGAATAATAAGCACACAAAAGCTATTAAACGTCACTCATCTTTAGGGAAATGCAAATCAAAACTACAGAGATACTACCTCATGTCAACTAGTATGGCTACTATCAAAAAAAAAGCAGAAAATAATGTGTTGACAGGATGTGGAGAAATTGGAAAACCTGTGCACTAAATTGGTATAGCCACTATGGAAACCAGGATGGAAGTTCCTTAAAAAATTAAAAATAGGGGCGCCTGGGTGGTGCAGTTTTTAAGCGTCTGCCTTCGGCTCAGGGTGTGATCCCGGCGTTCCGGGATCGGGCCCCACATCAGGCTCCTCCGCTGGGAGCCTGCTTCTTCCTCTCCCACTCCCCCTGCCTGTGTTCCCTCTCTCACTGCCTGTCTCTCTCTGTCTAATAAATAAACAAATAAATAAATAAATCTTTAAAAAAAATTTAAAAATAGAATTACCATATGATTCAGCGCTTCCACTTCTGGATATCTACCCAAAAGAATTGAAAGCCAGATCTCAAAGAGATATTTGTACACTCATCTTCGTGGTAGCATTATTCACAATAGCCAAAGGTGGAAATAATCCAAATGTCCATGAACAGATGAGTCGAAAACAAAATGTGGGATATACACACAATAGAATATTATTCAGCCTTTAACAGGAAGGAAGTTCTGACACATGCTACACGTATGAACCTTGAGGAACTTATGCTAAGTAAGATAAGTCAGTCACAAAAGGACAAATATATCATTGTATTATAAGAAGTGCCTAGAGTAGTAAGACTCACAGAGAAAGAAAATAAAATGGCGGTGGCCAGATGTTGTGGGGTAGGGGAGAATGGGCGTTATTTTTTATTGGGTACAGAGTTTGAGTTTTACAAGATGAAAAAAGTTCTGGAGATGGATGGTGTTGAGGGTTGTACAACAGTGTAAATGTGCTTAATGCCACTGAACTAAAAATGGTTAAGATGGTAAATTTTATATATGTATTTGACCACAATTCAAAATAAATGTTAAAAAGGTATCTTTGATACATAACCAGAATTCTTAGTTGTGTCAGTCAGGGTACCCAGTCCATTGAAGTAGGACATAGAATGGTGTCCTTGCATGTTAAAAGTGACCCTTAACGGTTCTTTAAAATGTAGCCCTCTGGGTTACCTGGAGGCTGTTGAGGAATTGTGTGGTCGATGGCTGTGCTCTTGCCCACAGCAGTGCTAGTGCCCCGGAGAGTGACACTGCAGAGTGACACTGCAACCGCTGGTCGAGAGCCTGTTTTGCACAGACCGGCGTTACCGTAGGCAGTGACGTGCCACATTGCCTCCTCTATCAGAAACACAGCCTGCGAAATCCAATCCAGCACTTCAACTAGGTGTTTTCTCATTAAAGAGACCTCAGACATCAGCTCTGTAGTTAAGGCTGCAAGGGCTCTTATATTCTCAGCCAAGCTATAATTGGGAACCCTATCTCTGACCAACATGTCATTGCCTCAGGAAACTGAAGTCCTCCAAACCCCACCAAAGCCTCTTTTAGGTTTAAATTCTGAACTGAAGAAATCCTTAGGTTGTGGTGATTCTAATTGCTAAAAGGTGGCCTTTGTGATTTGTAGCTTTAAATACCTCCTTCTGTCAGTTAGGTAGGGATTTTAATTGTCACTGGGATCCTTTGTTACCACAAGAAATGACCTTGCCATAGACCCTTCCACTCAGGAGACTGAGAGAGCTTGACATGGTTCCAAATGTTCATGTGTTTCCCCCAGTCCTGTGGCTTCACCATGAGAAACACCTCCCTGCTGAATTTGCATGGTCTAGTTCTTTTTTTTTTTAAGATTTTATTTTAGAGTTTTTGAGCAAGGGGAGGGACAGAGGGAGAAGGAGAGAAGCAGACTCCCTGCTAAGCACAGAGCCCAACATGGGGCTCAATCCCAGGACCCTGAGACCATAACCCTGGGACCATGACCTGAGCCGAAATCAAGAGTCTGACACTTAACGGACTGAACCACCCAGGCACCCCTGTCTGGTCTAGTTCTGAGCAGACCTCTAAATCCCAATACCTGTGACAATGAATATAAATTACTTAGGAGGTAATATTTGTGCCTAGTTATATGAAGGTTGGCATGGTGATACCTCTAATGAAAAGAACACAACCCTAGGAGGATAAATTTGTGGGTCAGAATATCAACATCTGTATTAGTCGGCTGGGGCTGCCATAACCAAGTACCACAGGCTGCACGGCTTAAACAACAGAAATTTATTTCCTCACAGTTCTGAAGGCTTAGAAGTCTGAGCTCAAGGTGTCAGCAGGGTTGGCGTCTCCTGAGGCCTCTCTCCTTGGCTTGTAAACGGCCACCTTTTCCCTGTGTTTTCAAGTTGTTTTCCCTCTGTCTGTGTCTGTGTCAGATTTCCTTCTTATAAGAAAGCCAAGTCCTGCTGGGTTAGGTCCCACCCTGAAGACCTCATTTTAATTTAAATACTCCTTTGAAGACCCTGTTTCCAAATACAGTCACATTCTGAGGTACTAGGGGTTAGGACTTCAACATGTGAATTGGGGAGGGGGCTACAGTTCAGCCCCTAATAACATCTATAAAGATATGCTAAGGTATATCTTGTCTCATCATAAAGCTTGGTGTTTCCCATTTAGTTCTTCCTTTTAAAGGGCAATTATTTTATTTTCATGCCACTTTCTCCTTGGGGAAATTAGAAAGTTGTCTTAAAGGCAAAACTGTTGAGGTAATGAACATAATGGGCTTTTGGGTTACATGAAAACACAGAGCTTATCTGTCTCCCTTCTGTGAGCACGGTTTCATCTCACGTTCTCAGGCTTCGCTTCTGGAGTTGAGGGGGTGTGCCGCCTGCCCATTTACCAGCCTGGAGCTCATCGACTGCAGGATGGATCTGTGGTCCCTCGGGAGACTTGGGAGGGCTCTGCCATGCAGCTGTCTGCGTTCTCTCGTCCTCGATTACTGCAGGTGAGTCTGGAATGGGGGTTCCTTCAGGGCTCCTGGCTGCTGTCTGCTGAGGGAAGCAAAGGCAGGGAGGGCAGTGGCCTGGTTCCTTGTGCCTCCTCAAATCATCGCCGAAAAGGAACACTGCAAAGCCTCCTTAGAGCTAACGTTCCTGAATAAATGTCAGCATTCTCAAAAAGAAGTTTTATTCATTCATTTATCCTTCCTTCCTTCCTGCCTGCCTGCCTGCCTGCCTTTTTATTCATTTATTCTGTCAACAGATATTCGTCAATGGCCTGTTTGTGCAAGACACTGCTCTTTGCTAAGGAAGATACACATATACGGCAATGCCACTGAGCAAGGAGGTCCTCAGTATAGTAGAGGAGAGGTGACGTGCTCTAGGTTACGTATGAGGCAAGGTAGAGGCCTGAATGTAAAAAAAAAAAAAAAAAAAGTCCCTATAAATTTTAGTGGTTTTTTGGGTAAGGGGAACCATGATCCCCTACGGAACGGGGCATTATTCACCAGGAGCGGAGGTGGGAGGAAAGGTGTGNNGCTAGGGAAAGAGCCAAGTCTTTCAGAGGGCTGCAGCATCAGGCTGTCAGCGGAAGGTCAGGGGGTAATAATAATAATGATAATATCAGCTAATTGTTATTGAGTGCTAACTGTGTGCCAAGCACAGTGCATGGTTTATCTCATTTATTCTCCCAACAATAGAGAGAGATGTACCAGTACATATGGATGTAGGATATATAATGACAGGTAATGTACTATTTCCATCCCTTGACTCTATGTAGATGAGGAAAGACTCAAGGACATTAACTGGCTTGTTCAAGGCCATTCAGCTCTAGGGATGGAGCCTAGATGTGAATCCAGCCATCTGAATCTGAGCACACTTCGGATCTGTGATACTAGATTGCTGGGGGGATCTATAGTGTAGATCCTTAAATCATTGCAACCTGCTTGTGTGATGTGGGATAGGTCATGCAACCTCTCTGATCTTCGAGATGATCTCTTCCACTTCTCAGGTCTTTGATTCTGCAACTTTCCCCTGGAGCCCGGTGCTGCCTTGTACTCAGAAGGCCAGTGGGCTGTGAGGTGAAAGAGCTGATTCGTGCCTGAGAAGTGGTACCACAGGGACACAAAGACCCCATTAAGGAACTAGGGTCTTATTAGGGCACTGGTGGTGACAGTGGACGCATCTGTAAGCACATGCTGGGGAGAGGGGCTATTTCTGGAGGTTCTCCATGTTTCTGAGATGCTTGGAGGAGCCTCAGTCAGGGTCTCCTAACACAGGAGAGCAGAAGGCCAATATCCTCAGGACACCCCACAGTGACTGAGGATCAGCCTCGGAATCTCCCAGCTTCCCACACTGCACTGGGCAGAACCAGCCCCGCTGCTGAGACACTTCTGGACTTCAGCTCCTGCGCTGGACCCAGAGACCTGCACTGGAAGGAAGTCAGAAGAGAAAAGAAACCCCCATTGTTAGGAAACAGCTTACTTTATTTTTAAAAGATTTTATTTATCTCTTTAGAGGGGGAGGGGGCAGAGAGGGAGAGAGAATCTCCAGCAGACCCTGCGCCGAGCCAGGAGCCCAACACGGGGCTCCATTTTGAGTTGAGCCAAAATCAAGAATTGGATGCTTAACCGACTGAGCCACCCAGGTGCCCCAGGAAATAGCTTATTTTCATTGTCAGTTGAAATCCTGCTATTGCCAAGACACCTAGAGTTGTCAGGGTTGGGTGGTTGGGAATCACCACTGAGACCTCAACACTGGTAAAATTGCAGGTTACCGGCCTCTGGGGACTTCCCTCTGGCTTTCTCTGTGAGGCTGTGAAGTCCACCAGCCGGATGCCCTTCTTTCTCATACACAGCTGCATCCCCACCCCCACCACAGTAGCTGCCTTCAGGAATTACTTGTTGGGTGAACTAGTAAACTTAAGAAGTTATTTCTGTTAATACGATGCATGTCATTTGAAAGTTCAGACACGGACATTCCAGATTCCCTGAAGACATCCCTTTACCTCACTGATGCTCAGCTTCCTGACCTAATGCTTATACCCAGAGGCTGTGCTGGCATGATGCCCATGACTTCTCTTTGCAAAGTCGAAGGGCTGGGTGATACAAGGTGAGGAGCAGCACAGGGCCAGGAAGGAGGGCCAAGTATGCCCTGGGCATACTTTAAAGGCTCCCTCCTCACACAGCCTCCTACTGCTGGGGTCTTCCCTCCATCCCTGCCAGCTGGGCAGTCTGGCCCGTCTTCAGGATCCAGAGCTTGCTCTCTATCTGCTCCCTTGAATGGGTAGTTCAAACCGTGCTCTGCTCCCTTTGCCCAGGAGGCAGATTCTGGGTCCCCCTCCCCCCACCTGCAGTCTACCCCCCTCAGTCACCCAGCTCACTCCTTAGCCGGCCCCGGCTGTGGAAGCCCAAAGTAAGGATCGGTAAAATCTAATCTGCCCCGGGGAGTCCCTTAAAATGAATAATCCAACAGGTGACATAGGTTTTAGAAGTCACTGATTTGTTCCCGTCATTTCTTTCTAGATTTGGAAATGAAGAAATTGAGAATATTTTCTCAGGCCTGGAGAACAACCAAAGGCTTCAAGTCCTCAGTCTGCGCTACTGTGGTCTGGGGCCGCAGAGCGGACCACGGCTGGGCGCCATCATATACCAGAGCTCCGTCTGGTGAGACACATGCCCTGCTCCCCTCCTGCCTCTGGATCTGTTCTGTCTTGAGTTAAATAACCAGCTTATTTACAAAGTCTGCTAACCCGTGACTTCCCCTGACTTTTCACTACATTAATTATTTTGTGTTCTTTTTCTTAATTATAATGGAAAAATCCTTTAGTTACATTTGAGAATCAAGGGTATCATGCTATATGCATGTTTTTGGCCCGATGACACGGTCACTAGGTCTATTTTTTATGATGTGGTCTATTCTCTATTATGATTATTTATTTATTATTTTATGACTAGGTCTATTATTTTATGAGGTGAAGACCTCAAAGCCAAATTTGCGGAAGTGAAAGTAACATCAAATGAATGGTGTATTTTGCCCCTCCCCAGTGAGCTGCACCTTGATGGCAATTGCTTACAGTGCTCCGGGGCTCTGGCTCTCCTCAGACCCGCAGCAGAGTATGCAGAGAAGCAGGGCAGAGACCAGCCGGCCACATCCCCACCAGACCTCGGGAGTCCCCCTCAGCAGCTGCAGGGTAAGTGCTGGGGAACTGGACCCTACACTCCTGGGGACTACCTATCAGAAGGAAGCCGCTTTGCGGTGAAAAGTGACCTTCCCAGTGGCCAGTGGAAATTCTTCCTGAGTATGAGTGAGAGCAGAATAACGGACCCCCAGCAATGTCTTTGTCCTAGTCCTCAGAACCGGTGATTATGTTACCTCACGTAGCCAAAGGGGCTGTGCGGATACGATAAAATTAAGGGCCTTGAGATGGGGGTTTAGCCTGGATTCTCTGGGTGGGTCCAATGTCATCACAGGATCTTTGCAAGAGGGTAGCAGGAGGGTCAGAGCCAGAGAGAAGGAGGTGTGACTGTGGAAGGAAAGGTGGGAGTCATGTGAGGAAGGGGCCAGCAGCCATGGAATGTAGGTAGCCTCTAGGAGCTGGAAAGGGCAGGGCAAGGAATTCTTCCCCAGAGCCACTAAGAGATTTACAGTCCACCAGTGCCTTGACTGTAAGACCCATTTTGGACTTTGGACCTCCAGTTCTGTAAGGTCATGGACTTGTATTGTTTTAAGCCGCTAAGTGTATGGTCATTTGTCATAGCAGCAGTGGGGAACAGTTAATCAGAACTCTTCAGTTACAAGTGAAAGCAACCCAAACAGAATTCAAGGTAAATAGGGGTTTATTGGCTTACGTAACTGAAATGTCCACAGCTGTCTTCAGAAATAGCTGAATTCAGGGACTCATACGATGTCATCAGGAGACCCTGAGTTTGCTGCTCTTGACTCTACTTCCCTTCGAGCGTTGGCCTTCTCTCCCAGTGCGGTCAGCCTTCCTCCAGGCAGGAAACAGCAGCCGACACTTCTGCTCGCAGTCCCAGGGCTATATCATCATGACTTATAATCAACCAGAAAGCGGGAGCCTCTGTCTCCCAGTGCTGTGGGTCAGTCCCACAGGAAGGCTCTCACTGGCCATCCTTGGGTCACATACATACCTCTTGGACCAGTCCCTACAGCCCAGGATGTGCTAACCCGTAATGGGCCAGGACTGATCACACACCCCACTGGGGGAGGGGTGGAGCATTCTGATGGGCAGCCAAACCAGAAGCCCATGAGTTGCTGGCGAGCGGAGTGGCAGTAAAGAAGTAAACCAGTGAGGAGGACAGTTACAGGACAGACGAGAACCACAGCTGCTTACTCCTTATAAAAGGCTTATCATTTGTTTTAACAGATCCCTAATGCATATGTTTATGACACATTTTAAAGCTATCTACTTTTAATCATTGTTAACGGAAACTATAGCAAGTGACTAATAGCGCCGACTTAGAATCAGGTCTGGGTTCAAATCCTGCCCCAGCTATGTATTAGTTTGGGCAAATTACCAAACTGATCTAACTTTAGCTTCTTCGGCTACAAAATAAACATAACTGCCTCACAGTGTTTAGTGAGGAGGAAGTCGTGTAATGGAATGCAGTTAGCACGGTGCCTGGCATGTAGTAAGTACTCGAGGGACATTAATTTTTTTTTTAAAGATTTTTTATTTATTTATGTGACAGAGAGACAGCCAGCGAGAGAGGGAACACAGCAGGGGGAGTGGGAGAGGAAGAAGCAGGCTCATAGCGGAGGAGCCCGATGTGGGACTCGATCCCGGTACGCCGGGATCACGCCCTGAGCTGAAGGCAGATGCTTTAACGACTGCGCTACCCAGGCGCCCCTCGAGGGACATTAATTATCATTATCATCGTCATTATTATTGTAACAACAACCTTTTCCCAGGAAAGTAAACTTGAGGCATATTGGTGAACACAGTCGCTCTACTTGCTGGAAAAAATGAAGATGAAGAGCTCAAGGCTAATGTGCAGTGTGGGGACCACAGCTAAATATACTGTATTGTATATTTGGAGGCTGTGGAAGGGCGCCTGGCTGGCTCAGTTGGTGGAGCATGCAACTCTTGATCCCGGGGGTTGTAAGTTCGAGCCCCACGTTGAGTGGAGAGATTACTTAAAAAACAAAATCTTAAAAAGAACTAGTTGCTAAGAGAATAGATCTTAGAAGTTCTCATCACAAGAAACAAAATTTGTGACCATGTGTTGTGATGGAAGTTAACTAACTTACCGTGGTGAACATTTCATGATATATACAAATACCAGGTCATTATGTTGTACATCTGAAACTAATTAACTATTTAACATTATATGTTAATTTTATCTCAATAAAGAAAGGATTCACTGACTTGTGCTATTAAACAAAAAAGAGCTGAAGTCAAGGCTACCTTGTGGAAGTAAGTGCAAGGAACTTGTAACTATGAGAGATTCGTAAATACAATAGTTATTCTCCATTTAGGAACTTTCCTGGTATCAGAATTCTGTCAGTTATTTCTTGAATTTGATACTTCAGTCAACCCGATAGATATACAAGAGGAAGCTGGAAAACAATGTGTGCTATCCAACTATGACTCCCCTCTGCTCTTTCTACCGCCGATCCTGTAAAAAGCCACAGTCCTATGTATGAAGTCCTATATTGTAATTTCAGGACTGAAATAACCAGGTGAATCTGTGATTTTTAAGAAAAATACTTGGATGCACTACTGGGTATTTACCCTGCAGGTAAAAATGTAGTGATCCGAAGAGGCACGTGTACTCCAGTGTTTATAGCAGCAGTGTCCACAATAGCCCAACTATGGAAAGAGCCTAGATGTCCATCGACAGATGAATGGATAAAGATGTGGTGTGTGTGTGCGTGTATGTGTGTGTGTGTGTGTGTGTGTGTGTGTGTGTAATGGAATATTATGCAGTCATCAAAAATGAAATCTTGCCATTTGTAACAACATGGATGGAATTAGAGGGTATTATGCTAAATGAAATAAGTCAATCAGAGGAAGACAATTATCCTATGATCTCACTGATATGTGGAACTTGAGAAACAAGGCAGAGAATCATAGGGGAAAAGAGGAAAAAATGAAACAAGATGAAACCAGAGAGGGAGACAAACCATAAGAGACTCAGTCTCAGGAAACAAATTGAGGGTTGCTGGAGTGCACGGGGCTGGGAGGGATGGGTTGGCTGGGTGATGGACATTGGGGAGGGTATGTGCTATGGTGAGTGCTGTGAATTCTGTAAGACTGATGAATCACAGACGTGTACCCCTGAAACAAATACTATATTTTATGTTAATTAAAAAAAAGAAAAGAAAAGAAAAATAATTGGAGGAGCACCTGGGTGGCTTAGTTCCTTAAGCATCTGACTTTGGCTCAGGTCGTGATCTCAGGTTTCTGGAATCAAGCCCTGGGCCTCCAGCTCTGCCCTCAGCAGGGAGTCTGCTTGTCCCTTTGCCCCTACCCCCACTCGTGTGTGTGCCTAGCGTGCGCGTTCTCTCTCTCTCTCAAATAAATAAATCTTTTTTAAAAAGGAAAAGAATTGGAAATATAAAAGCAGTGTCTCAAGGGATTGGTACGTGGTAGGCAGGAACAGGTGTGAGGTGTGGGATTGGAAAGGCAAAGAAGTGGCAAGGACTTGGGGAGCAAATGTGGAAGTCTCCTATTCTGATTGTTCTAAGTGGTCTCTGGCCAAAGGAGCATGAAGGCTTGATTTTTAAGGATTCTGGATTTGATTTCCCAGAGAGCCAACAAGCGAGGATCAGAGCTGACCTCAGTGAGCGCCTGCCCTGTCATTCTTCAGCCCGGGACAGGGTAAAGCTGCTCCAGCTGGGCTGGGCCCTGCAGTCAGTGGTCAGCACACAGAAACTCTTTGAAGTTCCTCTCATTATTTATTCACTTGAACCCTGATTTTAGCTGTTGTGCATTCTTTTGGGTACCTGTATTAGTCTGCGCTGGCTGCCGTAACAAAGTAACGCAGGCTGGGTGGCTTACACAGCTTTCTTTTTGCACAGTTCAGAAAGCTAGAAGTCCCAAATCAAAAGTGCTAGTGAGTTCTGTCTGGGGTGAGAGCTCTCTTCCTGGCCTGCGGAGGGCGCCCTCGTGCTGTGTCTTCACGTGGCCTTTCCTGGGTGTGTGTAAGCAGAGGGAGAGCCGAACTGTCTGGCGGCTCCCTGATAAGAACACTAATCCTGTCTGATCAAGGTCCTACCCTTATGACCTCATTTAACCTTAATTACTTCCTTAGAAGCCCCGTCCCTAAATATGGCCATACGGGGGACTCAACATATGAATATTCGAGGAATACAAACATGTACACCAAAACAGTGACATACATACCTGTACAGAGTAAAAGTACCTTCTGTTTCAAAGCTGGATTGATAGACCTCTGCTCAGGCAAATTTCATTTTCCCATCTTGATTTCACTTAGTCAGCACGATACTCACAAATGAGAAGAGAGGCACAGGAGGGAAAAAAGGGGGGGGGCGGCGCCTGGGTGGCTCAGTTGGTTAAGCAACTGCCTTGGCTCAGGTCGTGATCCTAGAGTCTGGGACTGAGTCCCACATCCGGCTCCCTACTCAGCAGGGAGTAGGAGGGTCCCTCTGACCCTCCCCCCTCTCATGCTCTCTCGCTCTCTCTCTCTCTCTCAAATAAATACATAAAATCTAAAAAAAAAGAAAAAAGTTATAGAATATTACCAGCCCTCTCCTGGTCACAGGTGGGTGTTAAACCCAAGCCCTGCCACCCCCGAAATGTGATTCTTGAGCGGAGGAACCTGCTGCGGCACCCACACCAAGCTGTGCTCATTCTTCCAGACCCCTGGAACGAGCCTGCTCCCTGTCCTTTACAACTCCTGTCTTGAAACAAGGGTGCTACATACAGACTGAATGTTATGTCCCCCCACCCCTCAAAATTCAAATGTTGAAGTCCTAATCCCCAAGGTGATGCTTTAGGAGATGGGGCCTTTGGAGGTAATTAAGTCATGCGGGCAGAGCCCTCCTTTTTTTTAAAAGATTTTATTTATTTATTGGACAGAGAAAGACAGCAAGAGAAGGAACACCAGCTGGGGGGCGGGAGAGGGAGAAGCAGGCTTCCCACTGAGCAGGAAGCCTGATGCGGGGCTCGATCCCAGGACCCTGAGATCATGACCTGAGCCGAAGGCAGACGCTTAACTAGTGAGCCACCCAGGCACCCCAGGGCAGAACCCTCCTGAACAGGATTAGTGCTCTCTTAAAAGAGAGCCCAGAGAGCTCCTTCACCCTTTCTGCCGTGTGAGGTTATAACGAGAAGACAGCCGGCGTCTGTGAATCAGGAAGATGCTCTCACCAGACACCAAATCTACTGGTGCCTGGATCTTGGACTTCCCTAGAGCTGGGAGGAATAAATGTTTCACTGTTCGTAAGCCACCTAGTCTACAGGATTTCATAAGAGCCCAAACGCACTAAACACAGAGTACATGAAAACCGAGGGTAGGTGTGTTACAGGGGGTGTGGATTGTTTTAAAGAAATGTCCTGATTCTGAACTTTGAGAATGTCCCAGTACTTGTGGTTAACATCCTGGGTCACAATCATTCTACTTGGCAAAAGAAAGGCACGCCTTCTTTCACATCCAGGATCAGAGCAGACACTTTCTTCCCTACGGTATAAAAACAGAGACAATTCAAAATATTAGTGGTAGCGTGAAAGAAAGTGATGGACTCTAATAACATGCCAGTGTTTAGATATCATGTGGCTCCCGATTTTTGGTTTTAAGAAAATTGAAAGAGGATTTTAATCAAGTTATCAATGGACAGATCATTACAAATCTTTTTTTTCTATTGATCAACCACTATGTTGAACGCCTATCACACAGGAGTTCAAAAAATTGAATCATACTGCTGTGATAAAACTCCCTCTAGAATTACCCAGTTAAATTTGAAGTTTAGATGAAAAACATGTAATTTATTATGTTTCATGCAATGTTGGGGTATACTTAACTAATGTAATTATTCTTTGTTTATCTGACATTTAAATTCAACTCGGTGTCCTGTATGTTTGGGGGACAAGGGGAGCTAAACTTGGCAACCCTATTCTATCCGCATCTGTACGAACAAGATTTCTCAGCACTCAGAACTGTAACAATGCAGAGCTGGCCAGGCAGAGGGAGCAGCCTACACCAAGGCCCCAGGGCCTCTCCACAAGGAGCAGCAGGGTACCTGAGTGGTAACAGGGACAAGGGATCAGGGCTTTGTAGCAAGGAGGGAGCAGAGGAGTTAGGACTTATTTAGGGCTTAGGTTTGAGAAGGCCCCCTCAATCTGTGTAGCAAATGGACTGAGGTGGGGGCGGCAGGCAGGGAGGTCTGTTGGGAGGCTGTTGTCATCCAGTGAGAGGTGGTGGGAGGTGAGAGGGGTCTACCCAAGTGAGACTAGGGCAGTGGCAGAGGAGGTCAAGTTCCACATCTGTCCCATTTCCTGATGCTTGGGATGTGGGGTGCAAGAGAAAGGAAAGGAAGGGTCTAGAATGACTCTAAAGTGATAACATACTAATATGTATTTTTAAATATGCCAAAAATGTGGTCCTCTCTGCTACATTCTTACAAATCTCAGAGATTTGGAGCCACTTTTACAGAGGGCAGCTGTGGAACGTACAGCATTTACATGAGGCCTTTTAGGACGATACTTAGGGCCTACTTGGTAGCATGTTCTCCTTAAGCCTTTGAGGAGAGCAACATGAAAAAGACAGGACTGAACTGAAGCAAATGGGATTTGACAATGGGTCGGATAATCGTCTTAAGAGAAATAGCTCTGCCCAAAGTGTACAGAAAATGAAGGAAATAATCAATAGCAAAATGTGAAAAGACCCATTCATACAACTTTGAACAGGCTTTTTTCCCCCTTTTTCTTTTCCACACAGTCAAACAGAGGGGAAGTTCAACTTTGAACCAGACTACAAAGTCACCTGGAGCTCTTCCAGGGAAAACCCCTGCAGGGAAGGAGCGGAGGAAAAAAGGTACTGGGTTGTTGCTTCAACTATCCCTGTCTTCCTTCGTCTGTAAATCACTTCCCCCTTTGATGGGCTCTGCGTTCCCGCTACTACAGTAATTACCCCAAACAGAAGAACTCCTGTGGAGAGAAAGAAGCCACCTCCACCAGAGGAATTCGTCTTTGGCACATTCAGCAAGCCGAAATCGGTTATGGGGTGTAGGCTGGTTTGGGAAGATCTCTGCAGTAAACAGCCAGCAGGACCTGATAAATTCCGCTTGGAGACTTCTCTCCTACCCTCACTGCTTAGAATCAGAAACAGAGTCCTTTAGAGGCAATTTTAAGAAATCACCAACTCCAAAACCTCTGAGCAGGGTTAAATGAAATGAGAAGCTATCCAAGTCTATTTTTTAAAAAATATTTAAGTAATCTCTGCACCCAACGTGAGGCTCAAACTCACGACCCTAAGATTAAGGGTTGCTCGCTCCTCTGACTGAGCCAGCCGGGTGCCCCGAGAAGCAATCCAAGTCTTAAACGTTCACAGCCCAGTGTAGGGAAGCTGGCTTCTCCACCCAGCGCTTGCCCGCTTGCCCGTGCCTCAGCACCCTATTCTGCAAATCAAGGAATTTGCACTCACAGCTTCCTGAATCCCACTCCAGCTCTAACGTGTTGAGGTTTTAAAGACACAGCACAAGATGATCATTAGATGTGTCATGAGCACAGTCTTTGGAGATCTCTTTGTGGAGGCTATCCTAAATTTGTGGTGTTTTGTGGTAGTCCATTTTTATTTATCTGTACAATTCATGTGCGGAAGGTCACAGGCCCTCGTGGTGTAGCTCTTTACCCTTTGCCTTTTTCTTCCTCAATTTTAATCTGCTTTTGTGTGGTGTGGTCTCTTTCCTGTCCTTGAATTATCCTCGGATCTCCTCTGTAAAATCTCTCTGAATTAGATAAATACAAATTCCTATGATCTAAAAAGCCAACTGAAAATGTAAAGCAAGACGATTTATCAGACCTGTCTCTGCCATCTGGTATAAATGCAGTCCTTCCACTGGATAGTGCTAGTAGATTATGGAAAAATCTATTAAAAGAGAAAAGAAGAAGAAGAACCATGCTAGGTTATCATTTGTTTTAGACAGTTACTGTTTGGGGATATTTTCAACCAAAAACCCTTTCAGAGGAGTTAGTTGGGGTTCCTGTGGGGATGAGGATGGTCCGTGTCTCCAAGGCAGGTGGCTGTCCAGAGGACAGTCCTTACAATGGGCCAGATGACATCTGAGGGCACAGGACTCCTGGGTCGCTAGTTCTAACTCTGCATCTAGACCTAATAGAAAGTGGTCAGTAGGACAAAGACTGAATGTGTGTACCATGCTGTGCGATTAACTTGACATTGCAGGAAGACCAAAAGGCCAAAATCATGCATAACTTCAGTTGGCAAGGATAGCAGAGCATGAGTATAGCGAATAACTCCACCTGTGTGCCACCCCCCAAACCCCCAAACCCCCACCCCCATGTAGGCCCTGGAGATGTTAAACCCCCATAGAAGGTAGGTAGTTTGAGAGAAAAGTCAAAAAGAGAATACAACTGTTCATCCTTCAGCTTTTAAATAATAGCCATGTTGAGGTCCAGGTCACAATAATACCTTTCAGCTGTTAAAACCTGGCACAAAAATATCAGACTTGCCTCTTTTGACCTTCAGCAACAGAAATATGTTGTGTCACAGTCCTGGATCCACCCTGGAAGTCAAGATCAAGATGTTGGCAGGGCTGGTTCCTTCTGGAGGTTCTGAGGGACAGTCTGTTCCTTGCCTCTCTCCTAGCTTTTGGTGGTTTGCTGGCAGTCTGGTGTTTCCTGGCATATAGATGCATCACCCTGACCTTTGCCCTCATGTTCCCCAGGCGTTCTCCCCGTGTGCGTCTATGTCCAATTTTTCGCTTTTTATAAGGACATCAGTTATACTGGATTAGGGGCCCAGTCTAGTCCAGTATGACCTCATCTTAACTGATCACATGTGCCATGACCTTATTTCCAAATAAGGTCACATTCGGAGGAACTGGGAGTTAGGATTTCAACACAGGAATTTTGGGAGGGAACACAATTCAGCTCATAACAAGGGGTGCAGAGTGTTGTTTATAAACAGGATGCACACCTAGGAAATCAAATAGCCACACAAGGCAGCATCTGCCAAGGGCCAAACATGGACGCTGGGTTCTGAGAAAGGCATTCTTCCCCAGGGATGGAACTGGGGAGAAGCCTCTGTGAATGAGCTAGAAGCTGACAGTGTGGAAAGACAGGATTTACAGGTGGAAGGATTGAAGAGGGAAGAGAGGGCTTCACAATGCAAGCCCACAAGCCTACAAAATGTAGCTGGAACCAGAGGACGTGGGAGGGTGGGCCTGGCAGAAAGAGTGGGTCACATTAAGGAAGACTTTGCGAGTCAGGCCAAGAGTTGGGACTTAATCCAGTAGACAATGGGAGCCATTAAAGTCTTTTGTCTCCCCAGGGATCCTGTGCCTCAAATCAATAGGAAAAGCCTGTATCTAATACATATTTATTTCATAGCTTATTGTCAGAGCAGACCATTTTCGTTTCCAGAATTCACAAAGCAAATTAAAAAACAGCTTCCCACACTGGATAATTACTTTCACAGTCATAAGGTGTTTGGTTGGGGGTGAATTTGGTCTTTGGTAGAAGAGTTGTACTTGTTTCAAAATAAAGGGTCAGATTGAGCTGATTTATATCAACCTCCTGAGGGTGGAGTCCAGATGGTTTCCATTTGGTCCCAATTGGAAACAGCCAAACTATTTTTATGCTTGTCCCTTTGTGGACAGGAGGCTTTGGCCTGATGCTTGGAAAGTTCAACTCATAATACTGTATGAGTCAAAACCCCCATTCAGAAGCCTGACACCCTTTATTATTCCTCCTCAAATGTGTAATTACAAGAACCTGACAATTTTACATTTAGCAGCCAGTTGTAAGTAGATAGAAGAGGAAAAGTATCCCATTTCTATGCCTGCAGAACTTAGACATCTGTTTGTCCGAGCCAGTCCTGCCTCAAAGCAGCACCGAACATGAAGATTCATTAGATCCGTGGTTCTCAGACGCAAGCAGCAGCAGAAACACTGAGAAGGCTTATTAAAATGCGGATTGCTGGGCCCTGCCCCACAGACTGCTGGATCTGTAGGGTGGAGGTAAGCCTGGAAAGCTTGCATTCCTATCAAGTGCCCAAGTGTGTTGATGCCATTAGCCCAGAATCCACACTTTGAGAAACACTGCTTTAGAATTAAAAGGAAATCAGAATGCCTAGTCTTGTTTAATTTTGCTCAGTGAGGAAAATCAGAGGGCAGAGTGAGGCTCCTAGATGCCTCTTCTCTGCCAGGGAGACCACAGAACAGAGGCGGCCCAGGCCTGTTTCCGCCTCCGGCTTCTCTGTCTCTTCCAGATCCAGTCTAGCCCATGTCTGAGCCCCATGGCTCTATACCAGGAGTCTGTGGGAATCGGGGAACCTGGTCCTGGAGGGTGATTAACACTCAAGAGAGTGATGTCTGGCCTGGCCTATGCCCAGTCACAAGCCTGTCAGGCCCATAAAGAGCCAGAAGATGGCTTACCACTGGAGGTCACTGAAAGGTCATCAGGAATAGTCATCTGCAGCTTCCCTGAGCCCCATTCAGCCAGTCCTGCCATGTCACCTCAAGGCCCCAAAAGTTCCTGAAAGACTGAGCAAGGACAGGCATATCCTGTCACCTGGGCCTACTCTGTTCCTAGCCCAAACTCCACACCACAGTTCCTAGGATTGTCTTAATTCTCAAGGATTTAGGACCGGGAGGACCATATGTGACTTAGACACATATTGGGAACCAAATCCAACCATAAAATGGTCAGTCCACAAGGTTGGGGTGGATCAGACCTTTGCTACAGTACCCTGCCACCAAGTGCCAAATTCACTTCCCCAGATAAGGCATGAATTGTTTATAGCATAGCCATTGTCCATAGGAATACGATGGCATTAAGGAATGCAAGGGTCAAGTTCAAAAGACAAGATGTAATCTTCAAAACAGCTTTATTAGTTCCAAATCAGGAAGTTACCGATTATAATCCTGAGATTATTTTACTTGGGGATTTTATCCTGGAGTGATAGCCAAACAGTGGAAACCTTTGTGGACAGGTTCCAAAGTCCAAAGTGTGAATCATCCAACACTAATTACACTTTGCTTCCTTAAGTCCTGCAATCAAGCTAACAGAGTTTCTGTTCTGGTTTATAAATGTCTGGTAATTACACAGGAAATCACACATGTTCTTGTTGATGGAAAGAAGCTATTTTGAACAAGTGTTTTTATTTTTTAAAATTTATTTGAGAGAGAGCAAAGAGAGAGACAGAGTGCACAAGCATGAGCAGGGGGAAGGGCAGAAGGAGAGGGAGAAGCAGACTCCCCACTGAGCAGAGAGCTCGAGGACCCTGGGATCATGACCTGAGCTGAAGCAGACGCTTAACCGACTGAGCTACTCAGGCGCCCCTGAACAAGTGTATTTAAAAAATCAACCTAACTAAGAAGAAGGTCCTACTAGGATCTGGCATTCACAGTTGAACATTTGAGTAGTCCTTAAGCAGAATAATCTGATGTCCAACAGAATGTGTGACGCACACCTGTCCTGGGGGTCCCAGGAGAGGCCAGAAAGTGAGGGAGAAGATGAGGAATCTTTCCGGGGTAACTTCTGGTTCCATGAAAATTTACCCTTGACCTGTGAGTGCTGGCCCACACAGGAAATAGGGCTTTCTCTGGAAGGACTGAGAAGAGGTTCATCAACTGAGGAGGAGAGGGCATTCTAGGCAAAGGGGATCACATGAGCAAAGGCTCCGTGGGTGAAAGTGCCCAGACTGTGCCGTGTATGGGGAGTTTGACGTTCACTGCAGAGTGGTCATTGGGAGAGTGGCAGAGGTGTAACTGAAAAGGCCAGTGGACCCACATGACCCAAAGCCATGAATGCTGTTGAGTTAGGCTTTCTCCTGTGCGCAAAGTGGGAGCCACGATTCCTCTGAAGCAAGACAGTGACATGATGAGAATGGGATTTTTGAGAAGAACCTTGGACAGCATTGCAGAATATGTCTTAGAAAGAAGGACATCTGGATGTTGGGAGAACAGTTTGGAGGCTATTACAGTAGCTCAGACAAGACAAAAGGCAGAACGCAGAGTGCGGTGATAGGAAGATAGTCCAGGGGCGCCTGGGTGGCTCAGTCATTAAGCGTCTGCCTTCGGCTCAGGGCGTGATCCCGGCGTGCTGGGATCGAGCCCCACATCGGGCTCTTCCGCTGGAAGCCTGCTTCTTCCTCTCCCACTCCCCCTGCTTGTGTTCCCTCTCTTGCTGGCTGTCTCTCTCTCTCCATCAAATAAATAAATAAAATCTTTAAAAAAAAAGAAAGAAAGAAAGTCCAGATATATTTAGGAGGGAAATTTGACAGGTCCAGATAGCCGGTTCAATGAGGGTAGTAAGAGGGTTCTAAAGTTAGGGACAACTGGGGGGTCTTGGCAACTAACCAAAGAGAAAATGGGAAGAAACACAAGGTTTCGTGAGTCCATATGGATCTATAGAGGGGCTTCTAGGGGAGGTGTGCAGTTGTCAGAAATATGTATCTGATTCTCGGGAGGCAGTGGCAGAAGGGGAGCTTACACAAGGAGGTTCTTCCCCAGGGCGCTCTCATTCGAGTGTCTCAGTGACCTACAATATCCAAAAATGAAGCTGAGAAGATAGGCAATAATATTTATTGTGTACTAAGTTCCTCCACAACCCTTATTTCACCATGCTTCCCAGTCGATCTTCACATGCATCTGGGAAATAAGTATTATGACCTCTATTATACCAATGAGGAAATTTGGGTTCAGAGAAGTTAAGTGACTTTCTGGGGAGTCACACCGCATTTTTTAGAGATTTTACACCCAGAGATTCTGCTTTCTCTACACCAGCCTGCCCCTTAGGCACAACTAAGTTCTCTGAGACAGGGGAGTCAATTAAAGTAGTCAGGGACTACCGGGACGCCTGGGCAGCTCAGTCAGTTAAACATTGGACTCTTGATTTCGGCTCAGGTCCTGATCTCAGGGTTGTGAGGTAGAGCCCCACACTGGGCCCCAAGTCTGGCTCTGCGCTGGGTGTGGAGCCTGCTTAAGATTCTCTCTGCCCCTCCCTGTGTCTCCCTCTCTCTTAAAAAAAAAAAAAGTAGTCATTGTCATTGAGCTTGTTTTTGTTTTAAAGATATGTTAAGATTAAGTAAAAGGTTGGGGTGAATACAGCTGGGGTGGATCAAGTGTTACCAGGGCTGAGCATGTATTCACCCTTACTCTGAGGAATTTGTTTTCCATTCAGAGGAAAGAATTTGGTTCTGTTTGAATTTTGGATGAAGGCCCAAAGCAGGAAATCCCTGTACTAAGCAGCATCAGCCTTCCTACCATCTAACAGGGCACTGTGGCTCACTAAATTCTACAGAATGGTTTGGACTTGCCCTTTCCAAACTGGTTA
Source organism: Ursus maritimus (assembly GCF_017311325.1). Classification (NCBI taxonomy): domain Eukaryota; kingdom Metazoa; phylum Chordata; class Mammalia; order Carnivora; family Ursidae; genus Ursus; species Ursus maritimus. The sequence continues at coordinate 21,568,353 of NW_024424453.1, read as the reverse complement.
TTTTTCATGGGCAAAGATGACATTTCAACCTTACTTACCACCAGTTGGAGGGAGATTTGGATTGTTTCTCCCCATGGGGATGCAAGTTGTACCAGGCCAATCACAGACCAGACGCTCCCTTCCTCTCCAGTGCACACATTTGTGCTATGCTGGCTAACTCGGTGGGTGGCAGGGGTAGACTGGCAAAAACCGTTTCTTTCCTTGCAGAGCTCGGCAGCTGCACAGGAATGTGGCCTTTGGCCTTAGCCCCACTGGCCTCCTATGTCATCACCTCTGCTTTCTGGCAAAAAGGGGGCAAAAGGAAATGAGTGCCACGTGCAATCAGTGTCCACGTCATTAATCATTCTGAGCAGTAAAACCTTTTCAAAGGGATTTATACTTGTAACGAGATTTTATAAATAGAAAAGACATATTCCATTCGTGTTCGTGAATGGTCTCAAGGCAGTATTAGGTACACTGTACATGGAAAAACAACGAACAGTGAGATGAAAGTTTCCACAATATGATTGCATCCTGCATCGATTATTCACGGATTCATTCATTTATTCAATAGTTATTAAACACCCACAATATGCCAGATACTGTTCTAATCTCTTAGCACTGTCAAATTATTCATAACAGCTGTCATTTGTCATCATTCCCATGTCCTGGATGTAAGAACAAATACATTTGGACAAGTTAGGTTTATTCCCAATGAAACTAAATGATGGACTAGTTTTCCTCCCTCCAACTATGTTTTGAAGGAAAATAAATCCTGTCTATTTTATTCAGCAGTCCAGCAGGTTAGATTTGTAACCAAAGAAACCAATCGAATCTCTTTTTAAAGCATACTTAAAAAAAAAAAAGAAAACTGGCAAACTAGAATGGCCCAAAGTCCAGATTTATCACCTTTCCCTAAAAAGTCAGTTCTCTTTCATGACTTGAAAACTTATACTTGGTTATCATTGACTTTTCTCTCTTTCTCGCTCTTCCCATACACCAGTTAGCATTCTCTTCATGTCAGCTTCAAGAAGGGCAGGAAGTTTTGTTTCTTTTGTTCCCTGTTAGGTTCCCAGCACCTAGGACAGTGCCTGGCATATAGTAGAGCTCGAAAATATTTGTTGAATGCTGAATGAATTCAAGTACAAAAGAGTCCTGTCTACCCTTTGGGATTAGGTTCGAAAGTCAGCCTATTAGGCGAAATTAGTGTATAGCCCAGTGATTCTTCACAATCCCTTAAACTGCCCACACAATAAACGTATAGGTCTATGATGGCTAAGTCCCGTGCAGTTTCTTGCCAGCTTTGGAATAGATCATTGTTTGTCAGTTAAGCCCCAGATGAAGTAGTCAGCTAGTGTTTAAGGGATTATATTGCACACAAAGCATACAACTTCGAATACTTGGAGGATTTGGGGAAGCCATCTGGCTTTGGGACCAGATTCAGATCTCTCACCTCACACTTACTGAGTGGATGAACTGGCATTATGTCCACAGGGGTTTCTCCTTCTCCATCCGCTTCCTGTCTTTTTCTTTGTCAAACTCCTAAACTTGAACTGGTATAAATTAAATGTGTACGTATGCCATGCCATAGCACTGTCACTGAACTTCATGAAAGCTGAATAGACCAATAGGGGTGAATCAGACTCCAGGACCACTGACCTCAGTTGGGAAGTCTGCAAATGCGAGATGGTTCTTCCTCCTTCAAATTTGCCCTTCTAGAGCTCAAAAAATCTGACAACTTCGCAGGCTCTTTTAAAGAGCTGAATCCCTGGATAAGGACTGTGACTTCCTCAGGATCAGTGGACAACTCATTTATTTCTACCAGGAAATTTCTAAAGACATTGATTTTCCTCTTTAGCCAACAATCTAAATCTTAAGTGAGATTCCCTTTCACACAGAGCAATTTGGGGCTTGCTATTGTAAAGAATAAAGGATGTACTAAGAGCTTTTTTAAAGGACTTCTTAAATTGTATGTATTTCCTTCACTATATTGCAAAATGCATCTACTCACACAAGTCAAATAAGTACAATCTTAAAAAATAAAATCAACTTAGCTGGTAGCAAATGGGGGAGCTATTGCCTAAAAATAATAAAATACTATTATTTTCTTATAGGAATCAAGAAAAAAATCAAAGATTTGACTGAAGCAGGCCCATGGTTAGTGAAATTGTATTTGGCAGATAATGGCATAGACGGAAAAGGGAAAGAAGGAGAAAATGGCTTATTGGAATTCACTCAAATTTTAACATGGTGAGTAGAAAAGAGGTTTTAATCGTTCACCTCTAAAACTAGGTGCTTGGGTTAAGTCGTAGGGACAATGATTTGATTGCAATTTATTAACAGTGCCAGTTCTGAGAGGGAAGCAGTGACCCACCGTGGTCTTGGTATGTGATCTTAAGGAAAGGCCCGAACTCATAAAAATGACATGACAGACAGGTGTATATGAGCCCAGAAAGAGGCCCCAAAGACCTCACTAGAAACCCCATTTAATGAAGTTGGCAACCAAGGAAAGGCAGGAGTTATGACCTCCAGATTTTTCTTCCCTGAAGTCAGCTATGTGACTATGTAACCTAAGGAAGAAAGGCATCTACTCAAAAGTGAGCACTGTTTTGTTTTTGATTACAAAGTTGTCTCAACCTACTTAGGCAGAAAGACAGAGCTTTTCTCAAAAGCTTCTGGAAAACAGAATATTTCCTTGCCATATTTATGCTACAACCTTGGACATCTCTTTGTCCAGCTCTCCTGAATCCCATACCCAGTGGGCCAAACCACAAGTGAGCATTTGCAGCACTGTAGGAAAGCTTGCTCAGTAAGGGCTCCAGGTTATACCATCTTAGACATCAGTACTTATACCACCTTAGGGTAATCAAGGGCAACAGAACAGAGCTAAGATTTGAGACTGGAGAGTTTGATTGATGGCTATTTATTATTTTAGAAGAAAAAGATTCTTTTTCTAATATATTTCTTTAGGGAAATTGGGAATTTCCAACTTGGATAGCTTGGCTGCTATTTTTATAATAGTAATAAATTTCATTTTATTACTCTTTTAATATATTGCTAGATTTAATACATTGCTGATATATTATCCTTTTAGTATTTTGCTAACATTTTGTTAAGGGTTTTCACATCTGTGTTTATCAGGGATATTGGTCCCTACTTTTCTTTTCTTATAATGTTTTCCTCTGGTATTGGGATCAAGGTGATTTTGGCCTTACAGAATGAGTTAGGAAGAGTTCCCTCGTTTTCTATTTTATGAAAGAACTTGGGTAGAATTGGCATTATTTTATCTTTAAGTATTTGGTAGAATTCACCAGTGAAGACATGTGGACCTGGAGTTTTCTTTAGGGGAAGATTTTTTAACTACAAATTCAATTTCTTTAATAGACAGAAGGCTATTCTGGTTATTTTGGGAGGGGGGGGTGTTAAGATTTGGTAGTTTATTTCTTTCAAGCAATTTGTTCATTTTGGCTGAGTTTTCAAATTTATTGTCTTAAAGTTATTCATAATATTTCCTTCTCATCCTTTTCTTATCTGGAGGATCTGTAGTGATGTCTCCTCTTTTGTGCTTAATATTGATAATTTGTTTTCTCTCTTTTTTTCCCCAATGAATGTGATTAGAATTCTATCAATTTTATTGATCTTCTCAAAGAACTTGCTTTTGGTTATCTCTGTTTTAATTTTTTCAATTTCATTGATTTATACTCTCATTTTTATTATTTCCTTTATTATGTTTACCTTGGGTTTAATATGCTCTTCTCTTTCTAGTTTATTAGGGTAAAAGCTTAAGTTATTGATTTTAAACTTTTTGTTTTCCTAATGTAAATGGTTATATTAACACTAAGCACTTTTTAATCACATTCTGCAAATTTTGACATCATACTTTTATTGTCATTCAATTCAAACTATTTTCTAATTTCCCTTTTGATTCCTTTGACCTATGGGTTATTTAGAAGAGTGCTGTTTAGTTTCCACGTATTTGTAAATTTTTCAACCATTTTTCTCTGGTTGATTTCTAATGAAATTATGCTGTGATTAGAGAACATACTTGTTTTATGGTCCAGATTATGATCCGTCTTGGTAAATGTTCCATGTGCACTTGAGAAGAATGTATATTCTGCTATTTTGGGATGGAACGTTAAGAAATGTCAGTTAGGTCCAGTTGGTTGGCAGCATTATTATGGTTTTCTATATCTTTACAAATTTTCTGTTTCCTTGTTCTGTCAATTATTGAAAGAGGGATAATTGTGACTTTGTATCTCCTTGCAGTTTAATCAGTTTTGCTTTATGGTTTTTTAAAAAGATTTATTTTATTTATTTTTTAGACAGAAAAAGAGCAAGGGGGTGAGGGGAGCATGCAAGCAGGGGAGAGGGGCAGAGGGAGAGAGAGAATCTCAAGCAGACTCCCTGCTGAGTGTGGAGCCCAGTGTGGGGCTCGATCCCAGGACCCCTAGATCATGACTGAGCCAAAATCAAGGGTCGGACGTTCAACCAACTGAGCCACCAGGTGCCCCTTGCTTCATATATTTTTAAGATCCATTGTTAGGTGCAAAACATTTAAGATTAAGTCACTTGATGAATTGACCCTTATTATCATTATGAAATCCCCAGTAATATTTTTCTCTTATCTCTGGTAATGTTCCCTTCTCTGAAATATACTTTGATGAATATTAATATAGCTACTTCAGCTTTCTTTGGATTAATATTAGCATGGTATATCTGTTTTTGTCCTTTTACTTTTAACCTATATGTATTTTTATAGTAACTTCTCTATAACTCAGTTTCCTCATTTGTAAAAATGGGGATAATAATAGTGTCTAACTCAAGAGATTGTTATAGGGTTAAATTAGATCATGTATGTATGTGCTATATGTAGTGCATAGGACTCCAGCTAGCACCTCTATACAAATTAGAAAAAGAACCCCTCCGGACAGATAAATTAAAAGACTCATCACCTCTGGCCAGTGAGCCAGAGGAGGTTACCCTTTCTAGGTAATGCTTCAGGTCCCAGAACTTGACAAACAAAGCTTGGCAGATTTCAGCCGCACTCACACCTTTGGAGGGCCCATTTGTGCTAGGCACGAGTGCTTAAGCATGTGGGTGGCCCTGATCACATCTGATGCATAGTGAATGCTCCACAAAACCTTAGCTCATGTGAGGCTGTGTAGTGTAGTGATTGAATCCATCGCCTCTGAAATCAGACTTAGATGTAGAATTGTCGAGTTGGGAAGTTTGTCTTCAACACTCTCCCTTCTCCTTCTAGAACCCCTGCTTCCTCAAGCATCCCTGCTCTCACCCATCTTATCTGAAGGAATGGGACACAGACAGGCAGTTCAGGAAGCCAAAGCCAGACAAGTCCTGATTAGATAGGCTATTTCCTTGGGAGCAAGACCTTTGAGAGGGAGAGTCTGGCAGAACCATTGAGCCCCACCCTTGAATGCTAGGTGCTGAATCAACAGAAAGTGCGTACAGGGAGAATGACCTTGTATTTACTACTGGTCTTAACTGAGATTTCACATCTCCAGTGCATAGTAAGGACTCAAAATTGTTTTATTGAAAGTCATATGATAATTTCTTTCAGAGCAGAGGCCATGTGTTAAATTCCTTTCATCTCTGCAATGTTAGACATATCATATGCATTTAGTCAGCATGCACTCAATATAATAACATTATTGGTACTGCATTTTGCAAGATACTTTCATAGGAACTGCTTCATTCTGTTTTCACCACAACCGTATGAAATAGAAAAGCCAATTTGGGGGCCAATGTTACAGATGAGGAAGATGAGACCCAAGAGGGCACATGGCCTGCCCATGATTACACAGTTGACAGGAGGTAGAAGCTGACCAGGAGCCCAGGCCTTCACCCAGATTCCATGTCCAGTCATGATGCCAGAGATTCTCAAAGACCAGTTGGTAGGCCAGTGCTAGGACATGAAGAAATTTTCAATAATCCTCAAAGAGATTAGAAAAAGAAGATAGTTGGAGTGTTCATTTTTCATAAAGCTAAGCTTACTTAATTTTAAAAGCTATCCTTTATTTTGAGACTATGCCCTTTCTAATTTTGTGTAAAAGTATTTGTTCTTTTATAGTGTTGCTAGATGAGAATTGTTATTTGACATACTAAGAGTTGTCAAGCCAGTCCCCCCAAGCTTTTTGACATCTTACTGGTGTGTGAAATCTAAAAGGCTGGGAATCCCTGCACAATACTACACCATATCTTCTGAATAAATAGATGAATGGAAGATTTAAGGCAACTAAAAGTCTTACTTAGGAGAGGCATCCAAACTAGGGATTAAATTGGAAAATACTGGATTCAATTTCAAATTGGGTCAGTGCATCATCTTTGGAAGGGGGTCAAAGAGAGTGTTGAGGACCTAAGAAGAGAGATCAGACTCCAAAATAAGTGGATTGAGTTTCTTTGAGTAACCATGCTTGGTACAATGCCATTTTGATTTGTCATTTTCTTTGGCCAGCCTGATCACATACTCCGCTCACTTAAGGGAAATTGACCTCGGAAACAATGTCCTGGGAGAAATGGCTGCTGCTGACATACTTGAAGCACTGAGAGCCAGAAAGACAGGTAGAGTGTTTGTGGTTTGTGTCCCCTCCACTTGTCCACATCTACTTACCCCTAAATGCTGTACTGCTCACAGCTTGCTTTACTTTTCTCATTAAATAACTGGCCTGACCTAAGTGACAACCAGGAGCACTGTCTTAAGCCACCTACCCTTGTGTCCATTTGCTCAGTGATTTGCACAGAGTTCAAGAACTTTTATGATGTCATATGTCGTCTTTGACCTAAGCACAGTAGTTTTCTCTTATGCATGGGGGACATGTTCCAAGACCCCCAGTGGATGCCTGAAGCTGCAGATAGGACCAAACCCTATATATACTAGGGTTTTTTTTCCTATGCAAACATACCTACGAGAGTTTAATTTATAAATAGGCACAGTAGGAGATTAACAATAATAACTCGTAGTGAACTGGAATACTTAGGACAGTACACTGTAACAAAAATTATGTGAATGTGGTCTCTCTCTCTCAGATATCTTACTGTACCGTACTCGCTCTTCTTCTTGTGATGATGTACGATGACAAAACCTGCGGGAGGAGACGAAGTGAGGGGAATGACGCAGTAGCATTAGGCTACTATTGACCTGCTGATGATTCCTCAGAAGGAAGACCATCTGCTTTCTGACCATGAGTAACTGGAGCTGTGGAAAGAGAAAGTGCAGATTAGAGGAGGGCTACTGTAGGAATATTCTCTGAGGACCCTCTCCTAGTCTCTATTCTCCCCCACAACGCAACCTGCAGATATTTCTCCAGACAGCAATTGGAAAACTCAAGCAACATCCCTTATAAGATTCTGACATGCTTGCTGGACCCTCAGAGATTGCTTAAATTGTGATTGACGTTGGGGAGAGCACGAAGGGCCCTTTAAGACCATATAATCCTTTGAAAATGAGAGAATCACATAAGGAATGAGTTATTTATTTAACATTGGCCAACCCTGCCCTCCTCCTTTCATTAATATGCATGACCAGAATTAACGATAGCCATTCTTACTGCTAACAAAGAGAAGATGAGAGAGTGGCATTTAAAATAAAGCTCAATGAAAGACATTGTAAGCACATGTAAACATCCAAATTCAGTGTTTAAAAAGGGGGAAAGAGCGCCTCGGTGGCTCAGTTGGTTAAGCGTCTGCCTTTGGCTCAGGTCACGATCCTGGGACCCTGGGATCGAGCCCCACAACAGGCTCCATGCTCAGCGCGGGGAGGCTGCTTCTCCCTCTTCCTGCCTCTCCCCTTGCTTGTGCTCTCTCTCTGTCAAATAAATAAATAAAATCTTTAAAAATAGTAAATAAATAAATATGGGGAAAGACTTCTGTAAGACTGATGAGTCACAGACCTGTACCCCTGAAACTAATAATACATTACATGTTAATTAATTGAATTTAAATTTTAAAAAGTGGGGAAAGAAGTCTAGGTGCAGTATCTGGCAGGTTACGTGAAGAAAATTAAGTAGTGCAAGCGTTGGCCTTTATCATTTTTTCGATAAAATGACCTTAGAGACATGGCATAGTTTTACATTGCCTTTTTCCCCTCACACTGGCAGTTCTAGAGAGAAGAGTTACAGCATTACTGTCTACTGTGTTGCCATATTTATTCTGAAACCACTGCATTGTCATTTCTTCACAGCCAACCAAATGATCCCAAGATTTTTGAATTATCTCTTCATTTTGGAGAAACAGAACATCTACTTCCTAGTCCATTTGAGTTGAATTCAAATGCAATGGAATTATTCTTTTAAAATGAATTTAAATTGAACTTTAAGCTTAATAAGCTGAAAGCAGGTTATGACTTCATCTGGTTTTCCTTAGCACCGAGGTCACTTTCTCACTATAGGCTGTGGCAGAAGACATTAAAGGCTGCAGGCAGTCTTCGGATCATTACTGTAGTGAGTGCTAATGATGGACAGTCTCAGCTGATTTGACAGAAAATTATTCTCATTGAGTACTTACTTGGAGCTGCAGAATATTGTGCTTGCTTAGTAAATGGTTCAGTTTGCATAAATGGGGAAGATAATGATGAAATAACCACCTGAAAATACAGCTTCTCATTTAAAAAGCATTAAAAAACAATTTCTAGTTCAAGAAAGCGTTTTTCCTCAAATATAGTAGTATATATCATGAGTAGCTTGAATGCATCCACATTTTGAACCAAAATAATTATGGCATGTTTCTGATGGAGCACTTCAGGTTGTTAGTTTGAACGCCAAGAAAGACTCCTCAGCAGGGTTAGCTGGTTGGATTCTATAGGGAAATCTCTTGCCATTTAGCCTTAATGGCATCCTTTTAAACATTAAAAGCAAATAATATCACTGATTATAGAACTAATGTTCTTCTTTTGATTACTTGTGCCTTCTTATCATTTGCAAGTTAACAAGCTAATTTTTTTTTAAAGATTTTATTTATTTATTTGACAGAGATAGAGACAGCCAGCGAGAGAGGGAACACAAGCAGGGGGAGTGGGAGAGGAAGAAGCAGGCTCATAGCAGAGGAGCCTGATGTGGGGCTCGATCCCATAACGCCAAGATCATGCCCTGAGCCGAAGGCAGACGCTTAACCGCTGTGCCACCCAGGCGCCCCAACAAGCTAAATTCTGATCCTAATTCTACTCTAACAGCCTAAAGTCATTTACTTGTCTACCAAGGAATTCTTAACGAACTACCTTTAATGATGGAACAAACACACAGTGAAAGGTTTCTCAGAAACATCAGCAACGTCATTTGTTACCAAAAAACAAAAAGGTTAGCAGAGGGAGAAACTGCTATCTACATCTTATAAGGTTGGTTGTTTTTTTTTTTTAAGATTTTATTTATTTATTTGAGACAGAGTGAGAGCTAGAAAGAGAGAGCACACACACAGGGAGAGGGAGGGAGAGAAGCAGACTCCCCACTGAGCAGGAAGCCTGGGCGCAGAGCTCAATCCCAGGACCTGGGATCACGACCTGAGCTGAAGGCAGATGCTTAACCAACTGAGCCACCCAGGCGCCCCAGGGTTGCTTTTTTACTAATTAAAACAAACAAACAAACAAAAAAACAGAAGACTTCAGGATCATTTCATTTATCCATTCTTATTTATCTGTTTATTTCAACATAAATTTATTAAATGCTACAGAATAAGGCAAAAGGGCCCACAGACCACTGAGCCAAATGCAAACAGGCTCATTAAGTGACCCACCCTGAAATAGCCATAGGCCCTAACTGACCAATTACAACCAGGCACAATTCCTAAGATTACCAAAAAAGGGAAAATTCCATACATTCCCTGCTTCCTCACTCTGCCCTATAACTGTGGTGCCTACCACTGCCTCTTAGCAGACAGTCTCTCCTTTGCTGTCCTGTCCACCACTCCCTTGCAGTGTATTCAGTAAACTTTTATCTCTTTTGTTCTGCCTTGGGTGAATTCTTTCACCACCCATGCTGCCAGCCTGCGGAGCACCCCATATTTGGTGGCCTGCACATCTGATTGGGACACCCCACAAATGCCAGGCCTTGTTCGAGTTGAGCAGTGAATCCCTACTTTCATGGGTCTTACTTCCTAGTGAATGACAGACAGTAAACCAACTATAAAGAGAAATAAAATATATTTTATTGTATATCAGATGGGGATCATACTTAAGGGAAAAATAAAGCAAGAAAAGGAGATAACGCATGTATGTCAGGGGATGGGGAGTTTATTTAGGCTAGCCGGAGAAGGCTGTATTAAGAAGAAACATTTGATCAAAGACCAGAAGATGTGTGGCAGCAAGCCATGTAGATATCTGGGAAAAGAGTGGTCCAGGTAAGCAGAACAGCAAGTGCAAAGGCCTATGGCAGGAGGCTGGCTGGTGTGTTCTAAAAGCAGTATGGAAGCCAGCATGGCTGGAGTGGAGTGAGAAAGAATGGGAGAGGAACAGGACCAAAAAATTCCAAGAAGTAAGCATGGAGGGAAGAGGGACTTCCAGGCAACTATGAGGACTTTAGTTTTTAACTTTACTGAGGTGGAGAGGCATTTGAGATTTTTGAGAGGAGTGACCCAATCTGACCCACATCTTAACAGGATTATTTCAGCTCTAAGTTGAAAATAGATTCGAGGAGAGGTGAGGACAAAAGAAGGAAGACCAGTTGGGGAGTTGTCTCTGGAAAAATTAAACAGAAACTTTCGGCAGACCCAGGACACCCAGCATTGCAGAGAATAAGGGTGATGTAAGAAGCTGAAAAGAAGAGGATTAGGGAAAATTCTACACACTGAACACTTGGGACTCCGCCTCTACCGTGACCAGAGCCACTTTGTCTGCCCTGTTTCTGGAGCCTGATAGCCGTGTAGAAGACTGGGGTATTCTTTTTTTTTTTTTTTTTTTTGAGAGAGAGAGAGAGGGAGCACGTGCATGCAAGAGCAGGGGCAGCGGGGGTGGGCAGAGAGAGAGGGAGAGAGAATCTTAAGCAGGCTCCACACACAGCACAGAGCCTGACACAGGGCTTGATCTCATGACCCTGAGACCATGACCTGAGCCAAAATCAAGAGTCGGATGCTTGGGGCACCTGGGTGGCACAGCGGTTAAGCATCTGCCTTCGGCTCGGGGCGTGATCCCGGCGTTATGGGATCGAGCCCCACATCAGGCTCTTCTGCTATGAGCCTGCTTCTTCCTCTCCCACTCCCCCTGCTTGTGTTCCCTCTCTCGCTGGCTGTCTCTATCTCTGTCAAATAAATAAATAAAATCTTAAAAAAAAAAAAAAAGAGTTGCTTAACTGACTGAGCGATCCAGGTGCCTGTGGGGTATTCTTTGATAGACGGAATAGCCCCAGAGAAAGGAACAACAGGTGCTGACTCATGGCCATGCCCTCATCATTCAAAAAAGCCCAGCAGGTAAGCAAGCCCTGCTCATACAGAAGAGCTTCCCATCAGTGTTTGGATGCCTCATGCTTCACTGTGAACGGAAATCTGAGAACTTCCCCCCGTAAAACAGAAGATAATGCTTCTGTGAAACAAGAACAGGATGTTATGAAAAAAGAATAATTGGGAAAATAAGAAAAAGTTCTTCGCAAATAAAAATGATAGCCAAAATAAAAATTTCAAAACAAATGTTAAAAGATGAAGTCAAGCAAGTCTTTAAAAAGTAGAACAAAAAATTGATGAGAATATATATAGAGGATCAGTCTGTGGACACCAGCATTTATTTAACTCATAGTTCAGAAAGAGAGAAGAAAGAAAAGTGGGGAGAGGGCATTATCAAATAATTATCAAATAAATCAAGAACTTTCCCTGAACCAACAGACATAAATCTGCATATCGAAAGAGTCCATTGAGTGCCCAGCAACAGTGAATGATAAAAGTTATATCACCATGGCATTTAGAACACTAGGAACAAAAGGGAGATAAATACTGTGTATTCCATTGGAAGGACTGAGAATCAGAATGACATCAGACTTCTAACTGGAAGCTAGAAACTATGGGGCACTGACATGACAACTCTGTGAGAACTCTATACATTCCCAACTCCTAACCAAGTATGACGATAAAGTAAAGATGTTTCTAGCACACAAGAACTCAAACTGGGCCTCCTCTGTTTCCTAGGAAGCTCCCAGAGAACACACTTGAGCAAAATGAGAGGGAACCACAAAGATGAAGAATGCGGAATCCAGAAATCAGGAGAATCAATATAGGAAAGTAGAAAAGGAAATCCCAGATGATGGTTGAGGGCCAGAACTAGTCCAAATTGGAGCCGAAAAATAGAAGACTTTGGGAAGGAGGAATACCGCAGTAAAAACTGAATAGAGCGTTGGAAATACTTAAGTATTTTGCAAGAAATATGGGTATATGACAAATAAAAGAAATTGGGGGAAATACTTAGAATAGGTACACAGAAAACAATGCAAAGGAAAAATTGAGACAATTATTAACTCAAACAGAAGAAAATTATATAAGTGGGGTACCTGGCTGGGTCAGTCAGCAGTGTGTGTGACTCCTGATGTTGGGGTTGTACATTCAAGTTGGGTGTAAAGATTACTTAAAATAAAATCAGAGGATTTGAAATAAGGCAGTAAATCTCATGAAAAACACCTGAGTGAGTTAAAAGTGGTTGTCTCTGGAGAAGAAGACTGGGGGTGTCGAGGGGAAAGGCAAGGTTCTGTTGTTTTTCATTATGAACTTTTTAGCTCTATTTAATTTTTTAGCTATATGTACGCATTACTTTGTTTATATTTTTAGAGAATTGAAAAGTGGACCGCTTTCTACCATGTGATTCTTTGTTATATAATTCCATGTCAATATCTAACACTACCTCTCTTTTTCAGATTTTATTTATTTGAGAGAGAGAGGGCACTCGCGCAAGCACGAGTTGGGGGAGGGGCAGAGGGACAAGCAGACTCCCCACTGAGTGCAGAACCTGACTTGGGGATCGATCCCAGTGCCCCAAGATCATGACCTGAGCTGAAGTCAGACGCTGAACTGACTGAGCCACCCAGGCAGCCCAGTATCTAATACTATCTTTAATCACCTCAGCTTCCACTAAGGAGTTGGAGGCCTCACACACTATATAGAACCTTGATGAATGGCTAGAGTTTTATAAAGAGATAAAAAGGATGACCAAAAGTGTGGTGTTCAGGGAATGTGACAGTCTTTTGTGGGTGTGGCTGTCTCGTGAATCCTCTGAGACCTCAAGCTGGCCCCCATACCACACTGCTGGCCCCATTTGAAGTGGTTTCCAGCCCCCAACACTCCTCACAGCCTGAGCCATGCATCTCCCTCCTGACCTTCACACTGGTCAAGACGTTGGGCCTTGTTTTCTTTTTTTTTTTTTTTTTTTTTAAGATTTTATTTATTTATTCGACAGAGATAGAGACAGCCAGCGAGAGAGGGAACACAAGCAGGGGGAGTGGGAGAGGAAGAAGCAGGCTCATAGCGGAGGAGCCTGATGTGGGGCTCGATCCCATAACGCCGGGATCACGCCCTGAGCCGAAGGCAGACGCTTAACCGCTGTGCCACCCAGGTGCCCCATGGGCCTTGTTTTCTTATTGAAACTCCTGTCTTCCTCTACGTTTGAGCCTGTCTTCTTTTTTTCAACCCTGAGGTTTGTTTTTCTCCCTGACGATGATTTCTTCCTATTTGCTATTAAATTCTGCATCAGTTAGAGATGATATTTGGCTGCATGGAATAGGACCAGCTATAGTGGCTTAATCAGGAAGAGGAAGACAGAGTGGGTACAGACACGCCCCAACATCATTCCTTTCTCTTTCTCCACTGTCAGCCTCAGCAGGTGGTTTTATCCTCATAGCTGTAAGGTGGCTGCTTCACTGAGAGCCTCCCATCTCCATTCCAGACCAGAAGAAGGAGGAAGGGACGAGGAGGAAGTACTGGTACCTGTATGAGGAAATGGCAGAAGTCCCCAGCATACTTATGCTCATTTCCAGTTGGTCAGAAGCATGTCACATGCCCATCCCTAATTTTTAGCTGAGCACATTGCTGCCCTAAGAAAAATCTGAGCTCTGTTAGAAAATAAGCTCAGAAAAGTTATTAGTCAGGAAACTTGAAGTATTTGCCTCAAGCTCCTTTAGATGATGATTGATAGGTCAGCTGGTCTACACTAGACCTGGTCAAAGGCCTTTGAACGCAGTGACCCCTCCGGAGTGGCCCAAGTGAGACACCAGGGTCTTTATTAGACATTCCACGTGGCCCCTCAAGTCACCTAGCAGGCCTACATCTGTAAAACCTGCTGCTCTGTAAGGAACCATGGAAGACACTGGGCCGAAATTAGACCCAGGAAACATGAGTGCCTCTCAATCTAGGCACACCCCTGGGAGATGATTGCCTTAGATTTTATTATGGCCCAGCCCCACCCTGAAGTATCAGAGCAATGTTCTCCCTACCACCACACCTTTTTTTGTGATGACCCACAGGATGGAATGTCCCATAGGATAGAATGACCACACCAAGTACCAATAAGCACTGCTCACCAAAGGAAAACATCCAAATAGGACGCTGATGTTGCTTACCTTCCAGGCACATATGTACCACCAAAGCAAGCCCTCAGTGACACGGTTTCTGGCCCTTTATAAGTCCTGAAATTAAAAACTATATTGTCTTATACCTCCAGGTCCCTTGTCCATATTCATCCACCTTCCCCTCCACTACCCTTTACTGTGCCCGGCCTGATTTGTTCCCACACCCTGACAGCCATTTTCATGTTTCAACCTCAGTTGACCCTCTGGAGGGTCATGCAGTACTATTTTTAAGTACTTATTTTTAAGTACTTATTTATAGTACATACAGTACTATTTTTAAGGTTCTTATTTTTCCTCTCGACCATATTTCCTACCTACCTTTCTGCTTCTGGCCTCTTCCTGGTGTATCCTGACCTCCAGAAACTACAGCTTGCAGGGCCACAGAGGCCCTACAAAAAGGATCCGGACATCTGGCTAGATGAGAAACAAAAAGGGGGAGAAGGGCAGGCGCCATGGGAAATACCAGAAGGATGGGTTGACACAGGCTCTCCAAGTGGCATGCTAGGTATTTAAGTCTTATTATTCTGACCCCAATTTTGATGTGTGGGAGTCGGTTTTTCCACACACCACCAAGCAATTCCCGAATACTAGCTGGGTGGCCTACAGTTCAACTCAATTCTGACCCTACCTGCCTGGAGATTAGCACCAGATTCCACAGGTTAAGGGCTCAGTCCCACAAGACTGTCCCCTCCCCACCGCCACCACTTCAGACATCAGTAGCAAGTCCAGATTGTTGTGTGGGCTTTCTGACTGACTGGCTATAAATCTGAGGTTCTCATGACCCACTCCTTGGGTTTGATTAATTGGCTAGAATAGCTAATATGACTCAGGAAACCAGTTTATTCACTAGATTGCTGGGTTATTACAAAGGATATTAAAGGATACAAATCAATAGCCAGGTGAAGAGATACAGAGGGCGAGGTCTTGAACAAAGCAGCTCTGTCCTCATGGAGTTTGGAGCCCAACATGGTGGCACATGGAAGCATTCTGGTTTCCCAACCTGGAAGCTCTTTGAATCCTGTCCTTTGGATTTTTATTACATAGGCATGATTGATTAAATCATTGGCCATTGGTGATTGATTCAACCTCTGGCCCCTTTCCCCTCCCAGGAGAATCAGGAGTTAAGACTGACAGTTCTAACCCTCCATTTATGCTTGGTTCCCCTGGCAACCAGACCCATCCTCAGGTGCTGTCCAAAAGTCTCCTCATTAACATAAACTCAGGTGTGGTGGAAAGGGGCTCCTTATGAATTACAAGGTACCCATTTCAACCTTTATGGCTCTAAGGCATTTTCAGGAGCTGAGAACAAGGGATCCAGTATAGTTAACAGGGAGTGTTATATTAGCATCAAGTGTACAATATAGTGATTGAACAATTGTGTATCTTACTCAGTGCTCATCGTGCTAAATGTACTCTTTAATCACCATCACCTACTTTACCCATCCCCCCACACACCTAAGAAACCAAGAGATGCACCCATTTCTCTTATTGTTCAGGAAATGCCAAAGGTTTTGGGGGCCGTGAACCATGAACAAAGACCAAATATATATGAGAAATCTGAATAATCTAAATGTATATTTCTTATAAATCACAATATTGCTGGTCTTTATAGGAAAATCAGTGAGAAATCTTGGTTTCGAGTGATACAAGACCAACTCAAACTGATCTAAGCACACACACACAAAATTGTTGCCCCATATAACTAGAAGTCCAGGGGTGGTTCTAGGCACAGGTCCAGCTGGATTTAGGGGTTCAAGTAATACTACCTACCTTCATCTCCTGGAAGTTCTGCTTGTGTTGACTTTATTCTCAGGCAGGTTCTTCCTACAAAGTAGCATTTTGGGCAGCACTGACCATAAGTTTACATTGTACCCATTTAATCTCAAGAAAGAGTCTTTCTGCTGATTTCACTGGACCATCACGAGTCACACCTATTAACCATTCACTGTGCCAGGGAGAATAAATCCACTAATTGGCCAGATCTGTGTTATGTGCCCATCTACCCCTGGAGGACAGGGGAGGGGAACCCCAAAGTAAACCCAAGATTCTGTTCCAGAAAGAAGCTAAAATGCAAGCTGGACAAGCAAAACCAAGAGAGGTCCACCAAACATGAAGAGCCAATAAACTATTAGAGGTGATGAATGACAAGATCAGACTTTCACTTTCAGATGATTAATCTGGAAGTAGATTCCAGGATGAATTTGGGGGTGGGGAAGTCTGAAGCTAGAAAGACCAGTTGGAAGGCTACTACAATTATCCAGGTAAACGTATGATAGTAGGAATGGAAAAGAAAGGACTAGAGTGAGAAGTTACTACAGAAGTAAATTGTTATGGATCACTCACATCAAGAAGATATAAGGAAAAGGTATTAGGTGAGAGGAAGATTGCCCCATTAATAAAAATGTGGGAGAATGCCCCTCTCAGAAGCTAAGACCCAATCCATCAAATGGAGTTGTGAGAGATCCTGCCTATTTACTATTATGTTCTTCCTCTTTCAGGTAAACTCCCAGTCTTAAAAATTATAATCACTCCTCAAGTCTCTTCAGACATCTTCAGATCTGTTTGGAAAAATAGCAAGAAATCTAGTATTACCCATAAAAAGAAGAAAGAGGTATGCTCTTGGATGTCTGTGTCTGCGAGTTACAGCCACCAGGGGATCAGGTGTGTGGAGCCTGGGTACTACACTGGGGTAGATGCTACCCTCAGCAGATGTTGCACTTGATAAAATCATGAGCATTTTGGTTCTAGGTAACAGTATCCTAAACCATCAGTCCATTCTGATGGATGATGATTGTACCAAAGGACAAGTAGTAGGATTCCCTCAAATGTTAGTGCAAACCTTGCCTCCTGTCTTCAGCTTTCCCACTTCCTCCCCAAATCCTGGTTCCTGTTAGCTTATTGTGGGTTTGAAATGGTGAATTTAACTAAACTATTTATGAAACATGTGGGATCTATTAGGTAGGTAATGCTTTACATATGTTTACTCTCTGTTGTATGAAGTTGAACTTCCTTTTTTCTTTTTATAATTTATGATTTTTTGTTCATTATTTCACAGGTTAAAAACTGAATGTGGATGCCATTTATCTTTATGGATGCTATCTATTACCATGGCCAACCGGACATGTGTAAAAAGATATTGCTTGTTCTATAATAATAGTTTTCACTGGAACCAAGCCCCTTTCAAGTTCTAAAATTTGATGACTAATTTATGTAAGTTCAAAGTAGTGTTAATCCTATTATGCTTGTCATTTTCTAAAATGAGGGTTTCAGAAGCTGGCCTTAGTAAATACAGGTAGGATTCTTCTCTGGTGCTTCTCACGTGCATGTGAAATTTATAACTTGAAGGAAGTCACGATCTTTATCTAAGAAAGAAAGAATTTTCTTTTGTAAGTGTATCTATAGTTGGGAACAATAGGCATATTTGGAAATAATCACTTCCTGAAAGACAACATCCCCCCAAATGGGGATCTTCCCCAAATGAGGTAATTTCTAATCACTTTAACCGCCCCCCCCCCAATGAAGATGTCTGCTCCATGGGAAAGAGAAGAGGTGTGATTGACCAACGTACGGATGATAAATTGGATTAGTTGAAAGTTATATAGCATGACAATATGATGCAGGGATGAAAAGTGTGGACTGGGGAATGAAGTGGACTGGAATTCTCGGTGGAAAACTGCTGCTTTCCAGTTGTGTGACATTGGCCAAGTGAGGCTTCACTGAGCCTCAGTTTTTCCTGATAAGATACAGATAAGAATAGCACCTGTCTCATTTGGTGAGCTCTGAATGAGATGACACATGTCAATTTTTGAACAATACTTGTTTCATAGTACGTGCTCAAATATAAATATTAGTGGCAGTTATTGTTGATGTTAGAATTGAATGATTCCAGTTATTTCACTTGGAAAAGCTACACAAGAAAAATAAAAAAGAAGAAAAACAGACTTAAGACCTTTCCATTTCGAAGGAAAAAACAAAACAAAACAAAAAACCCACACAAAAAGCAAGTCTGGTGGGGCGCCTGGCTGGCTCAGTTGGTAGAGCATATGACTCTTGATCTCAGGGTTGTGAGTTCAAGCCCCACACTGGGTGTGGAGCCTACTCAAAATAAAAAATAGAGAAAGAAAGAAATGAATGCACATAAAAAAAGGCAAGACTTATTCAACTATGTACAAATCAAGTTCTGGCAAGTCTGTGGAACCAAACTATGTGAAGGTGAGGATGTTTATAGTCAATTATGTTCACCATTAAATATCTTAGCATCTAGCTAGGAAGATAAGATCCTCATATGTTAAAAGTAAGTAATAACAGAGTGTGAGAGTTGAAATAATATAACAGATCTTCAGAACTTCTATATCCGGTATATGAGGCCTCCTAAGAAATTGTACCTGCTTTAAAAAAAAAAGCGATTTTCAAATTTGCCACTGACATCCACTGGGTGGGAGTATAAGATCTGTGTGCCTCTTTAGAAGTCTTTTTTTTTTTTTTTTTTTAAAGATTTTATTTATTTGAGAGAGAGAGAGCATGGGGGGGTGGCGGGGAGGCAGAGGGAGAGGGAGAAGCAGACCCCCTGCCGAGCAGGGAGCCTGATGCGGGGCTTGATCCCAGGACTCTGGGATCATGATCTGAGCCAAAGGCAGATGCTTAACCATCTGAGCCACCCAGGCGCCCCTTGAATTCTTTTGACATTGTCCATCAAAATGAAAAATATATAACTTTTGACCTAGTTATTCTAGAAATATATTTTACAAAGATGCTCTCAAACATGTGTAAGGAAATATTTATAATGATGTTTAATGTATCATTGTTTATTATACATTAGAAATAGTTTAATGTCTCTCAAAGGATTTTCAGAGAAATAAATCACAGGAAATGTATGTGGTGGAATACCATGCAGCCATCAAGAATAATGTGGATAAGGAAGTGCTTATGTGAAAAGCTGTCCCACTCATACTGTTAAACAAAAAGAGCAGGCTAGAGGGGCACCTGGCTGGCTCAGTGAGTGGAGCATCCAACTCTTGACCTCAGGGTTGTGAGTTTGAGCCCCCTGTTGGATGTGGAGATTACTTAAAAAAAATATTTTTTAAAAAAGCAGGCTAGAGAATAATATGTGTAAAAAACTCATATGAAAAATGAATTGATGTGATATGAGCCAGCGATCCCACTTCTGGGTATATACCCAAAAGAAATGAAAGCAGAATTATGAAGAGATATTGTATATTCATGTTCATAGTGGCATTATTCACAGTAGTCAAAAGGTGCATGCAACCCGGATATCCATTGACAGATGCATGGATCAGCAAAATGTGGTCTATCCATACAGTGCAATATTATTTTGCCTTAAAAAGGAAGGAAATTCTGACACATGCTGCAACATGGATGAACCTTCAAGACATTGTGCTAAAGTGAAATAAGCCAGTCACAAAAAGACAAATACTGTATGATTCTACTTACATGAGGTACATAGGGTAATCAGACTCAGAAACAAAGAATGCTGGTTGCCGGTGGAAGAAGGGGAGATAGAAAGTTGTTTAAGGAGTATAGTTTTGGTTTTGGAAGATGAAAAAGTTTTGGAAAGTGTTTGTATAACAGTGTAAATGTCCTGGAGCACCTGGGTGGCTTGGTGGGTTAGGCGTCTGACTCTTGATCTCAGCTCAAGTCTTGATCTCAGGGTCATGAGTTCATTCCCTGCATTGGGCTCCATGCTGGGTGTGGAGTCTACTTTAAAACAAAACAAAACAAAACAAAAACAACATAAATGTACTTAAGAGTACTGAACTCTATACTTAAAATGGTGGCAAACTTCATTCTGTATATTTATCTCAATTAAAAATTTTCTGGGGCACCTGACTAGCTCAGTTGGTAGAGTGTGTGACTCTTGGTCTCAGGGTTGTGAGTTCAAGCCCCACTTTGGGTGTAGAGATTACTTAAAAGTAAAATATTTTTTTAATTTTAATGAGTTGTATTATGTGTCTGTACATATGTAGGAATTTCTGGAGAGTCTATTAACAGCACTTGTTTTTTTTTTCATTGTATACTCATTTTACTATTTTAAAATTTTTATCATTTATGAGCTGTCAATTTTAAAAACTTGAAATTGTTCCATAAACATCAGTAACAGCACTTTTTGCTTACTATGTGACCCAGTGCCAAAAGAGTGGAAGAAACACAGTAAGTGCTGTGATTTCCTGGGAGTACATGAATATATGTTGGCAGAGAGCAAAGATGAGTAAGATTTCTCTAAGTGCAGAGAGCAATCCAGCTGGAGCAGGTAGGGGAAGTTCTGTCCAGTTTCAGAGATGTTAAAGTGTGAAAGAAAAGAGGCCATCCTCTCGGCTTTCATCCTCTCATCTGACTTTCTCTTCTTTTCTCTTTCAAACTGGCCGGTTCCCAACAACTTAGTGCATTTTATCCTCATCTGATTCCGGCCTTCCTCCTTCGTTAGATATCTCGCATTTAGAACCATCTCTAGTCAGATGTGTGGTCGTTTAATATGAACAGAACATGTTCATCTGGGTTTGTTTATAGGCATTTTTATCTGGCTCATAAAGTTAGTGTGGTGAGATTAACATCTGCCATCACCACTACTGCTCTGCTCTGGCTGACAGCTTGGAGAGGTGTGCTCTCTTCACTCATATCCTGGCCTTGAGGGCCTCCCATCTCCCCCCAGTTCAAACTTGACTTCTTCTATGATGCTTTTCCTCGTGGCATCAGTCCTCAGGGATATCTCTGTCCCTCACATCATTTAATATTTCACTCAACAAGCAGCACGCATAGCATCTGGCCAAATGTGACCCTGTGTCCATATTTCTATTTTTACATATTTATGCATCCTTGTGTCCTCTGCCCGACTGCTGGAGTTTGGTTAGCCTCCGTCCAGACACAAGGCCTGGCATGAGGGGACCAGGGGAGACTGAGAGGCCCAGTAAGAAGACGTTGGAGGCTTGGAATCCCAAACCCGACACTACAGGTGTCCACCACTAGGTGGTGGTGGTCATCAGTCATCTCCTTAGGCATTCTGTGCCTCAACTTTCTTATCTTTCAAAATGAAGATGTTGTCTGCTTGGCTTGAGAAAACAGTAGAACATGACCCCAGGCTAGCAATAGAAGAACCCAAGTTTCATAATTGTCACCTTCACGTAATAGCGGTGTTACTTGTACATATAAAAGGAGGAGGTTAACCTACATCAGGTTCTCAGAGCATGGGCCCCAGAGTTCTTGGCATCCTTTCAGGGTACCAACAGGTCAAAACTATTTGCATGCCAATATTCAGAGCTATTTCCCTCTTTTCACTCTTTAGGAGTGTACAGTGGAGTTTTCCAGAAGCTACATTGTATGTGGCACCATTGCTCTAATAACTTGTGATCAGTTTATTACTGTTACTTTAAATCTTCCCCTCAATTTAAATTGCTTAAAAAGCAAACATAAATCTTACATAAAGACTCTTTAAGGTCCTGTGGTTTTTAAGTATAACGGGGTGCTGAGCCCAAAAAGTTTGAGAACCACTGAACCAGGTTTCTCACAAGACCTGAGGCCAGACGTTTCCTAGATACCGAGGACAAGGTATCTTGTATAAAGACATGGTCCCTGCTCTGATGGGGTTTACATGGGCGGGGAACAGTTATATTCAAGATAATTTGTGAGAGTGTTAAGTTTCTTGGAGGCACACATCAG
Organism: Ursus maritimus; assembly: GCF_017311325.1. Lineage (NCBI taxonomy): Eukaryota > Metazoa > Chordata > Mammalia > Carnivora > Ursidae > Ursus > Ursus maritimus. The sequence continues at coordinate 21,546,160 of NW_024424453.1, read as the reverse complement.
GACACCTGGTGCCTGCGCAGAGTGCTCCGGGTCGCGGGAGAGGAACACTCAGCAGCGAAGCGTCCAGGCTTCACACCGTAATCGCCCTGAAGGCCCTCTGCGCTCTCGGTTGCCCCAGCGAGCGGAGGTGCAGGGGTGGACAAGCGGTCCGGCGCTAGCGTAAGATGACGTCACTGGGCCGCGCCAGCCAATCGGGGCGGCCCCTGCCGTAGGCGCTGCGGTGTTCCGTGGCCTGCAGGCGGCGCTGTGGCCCGCCGGGCGGCGCCACGGAGCCGCCATAGCCGCCCGCCTCCGCCGACTTAACGTCTCCGCTGCCGGCCCCGCGTCGCCGCCATGGCCGACGTGGAAGACGGCGAGGAACCCTGCGCCCTGTCCTCTCACTCCGGGAGCGCAGGCTCCAAGTCGGGAGGCGACAAAATGTTCTCTCTCAAAAAGTGGAATGCGGTGGCCATGTGGAGCTGGGACGTGGAGTGCGATACGTGCGCCATCTGCAGGGTCCAGGTGATGGGTAAGCGCTGCACGCGAGGCCCGGGCCGCGCTACGGCCTCCGTGAGGCCGACTCTGGGCATGGGGGACGGGGGAGCAAGGCTCGGAGAGACTCGGGTCGCGAGGAGTGGGGGCAGGGGCGCCGGGGGCCAACAGTGCTGCTTCTGGCCTGAGGGCTGCTGCCTCCGCCTGGAGGTCAGCAGGCGCCCGGCGCCGGGAGCTGGTCTTCTCTAGGGAGAGAAACGGGCTGTGAGCAGAGAAATTAAGGTAATTTCAGGTAGTGATGGGTGTGGCCAAGGACATAAAACTGGGTCATTTGATGGCAGCTAGGAGAAACCACTTCGGTTTGTGTGGCCAGCTCCATCCCTAAAAGCAAACCGCAACGGGGTCAGAGTAAAGGCCCTGAATAAGTAGGGCACTTTAATGGTTGTGGTCACCCACCAAAGTGATGCACTGGAGTCCTCTTCCACAAAAAACGACACCCTCAGTTCGCTCCTGAGAGGCGAAGGGAAGAGTGTTCTAGCCACTGCATTTCTGGGTTAGCTACTGCTGTTCCGCAGGCTTTTGAATCTGCCTGCCTCGGGATGGGTCAGATGGCACTCGCTTGTCTTGAAGGGGATACAGTGTGGTTCAAGAATATTTAAGGTTCGCAGGAATTGAAGAATGTAAGCCCTTTATTCAGAAACATAAATTTTCATCTCCTCTGGCCCCTCCCTATCATAGGATGCCATTTCCTGAAGAAGATCCTGCCCTTCTCTGAGTCGGGCCTTTGTGAAGAACCCTCTCGTACAAAATAAAATCTTAACTTCTTCTGTGATATTTCGAATAAATATACTGGACCAAGCGGAAACCTTTCAGAGCAGCTTCATCCTGTTACATTTTATATGCTCTCTGTTTTAAGATCTCAGACCACCTTCAAAAAGAGATGCTATCTAAATGCAAGTTGTATTTCTAAATAGAGCATTTAAAATACTGAGAGAGGATCTTAATGTTTCTTGGGGGTAGGTGGAAAAAGCTGAGGTTCTATAGTTTGAAAACTTTGTGTTTTGCTCAGCAAAATGAGAGAATTGGAGAAAATAAACAGAATTGCTCTCTCAAGGGATGAAATTTAAACCTACCAGAATCAAGATTGATTCTCAATTTACACTCTCTTTGGTAACTACACTCTTTTTTGTTCATCAGGACTTGTTTCAAAGAGGATTTACAAAAATGGGATCCAAATATTTTTTGTTTTTTACCTTTGAAAGAACTTAATTTCAGACATGATCCACTTATTTTGCGTAATTAGGTCTTAAAGTGCCTAGTTTATTGGCCTGCAGTAAATCCCCCTTGCCCCACCCCTTACTTAAACTACAATCATAATTTCCAGTTTGTGTGGCATTGTTAACTTATCCAGGCAACTTAATCTTTTCTTCTTTTGCAAGACAAGCTTTGCTAAATATTTTATTCTCTAAATTTTCTTTAGTTTAAAAAGAAGAGTGTTCCAGAAAGTTTGCTTTGTATTTCTCCCCAAAGAAAAAATTTTAGATTTGTAAGTAGAAATGCAGAATTCAAAGTAATGGTTGAAATCTTGCAACAAATAAACTTTACTGGGTTATTTAGAGTAAGTCAGAGTATGGGCTATAAATATATGGTTCACATTCATATTAACCTTCTAATTATAGCAAGTATTCTGCTACTGTGGATTAATTTTGCAGATTTATAACAGCTGTCCTTTGAGTTCAGAAAAGTATTCTGGACTAGACCTCTGTGTTTTGTTTATGAGGTGTTAAAATCCATTTAGTGGTCAGGTGACAGCAGAAGGAAGTTTGTTTTTCAGACTTCCCAAGCCTTACCCTAGTAGCATCATTCTAAAAGGTGTTACTGTTATGGTATTCCTTAGAAATGTTCTGTTTTAGATCTTAGGAATATCACAAAGAGAATTTTTTTTCTTTTATCTAAAACTTCAGGAATTTTTAGATTTAGGTGGGTTTTGATAATGAGTCTAAATCAAAGCTCAATCAAAATTGTAATCCGAGATTTCTAGATTGTGCAAAAGAGCCCACTTAATTCCATTTCCTTAATATTTTGAATTCATTTCATACACCTAAATGATTTATTATGACTTCTTGATCCAAGATTTGCCTGTCAGCCTGTTCTGATGTGGTTAACACTCTCTTCTTTGGTTTTCGCTCTTTTCCCTTCATTCTGAAAGGGGCAGATGGCATAGTGAACAAATGTTGAAGAAGAGGAAAATAGGTTTGCTAGTTCTGTTGAGTTCTAAAGAGCCAGAGTAACCCTTCTTGGCTATTTATGTTAACTTGGACATTTGACATACCTTTTGGAGTCTTGTTTTCCTAATTTGTGAAAGAGGTAGTTGGGATCACAGACTATAATTCTGTGATTATACAGAACCAGAGCCATGTCCTCACCCTTATATCATGATCCTTATGATATTTAGTTGTTTGCCTGCCTACCTTCCCATTTCCTGGTGAGACCAGGGACCCAGACTCGGTCATTTTGGTGTCCCCAGTGCATAACTCCTTATACAGAGTAGATACTCAGTAATTGTGGGATTGAAGAAAGCCTCAGGAGGCAGTGGTTGTTTTTAATCCACACGGAAGAGGCTAGGGTGGTGTGTTTTTTTAGGGTAAGAGCATGCAGAGAGGAGCAAACAAACGCCTGAGCATAATCCAGTGTAAGAAGAGGAGCAGGCTTCAGCTCTACCGTGTATCTATTTTTACAGAATTCTTTTTCTCCAATTTATGTTAAAAACCTTTTTTTTCTTCTGTTCTGTTGCTTTGAACTTCCTTTTTCCCATCTTGGACTCCTCTTCCAGCTAGTCAATGAACCCATTTTTTTGGTCCCTAAAATATTCTATATTACCTCCTTCATCAAGCAAATAGTAGTACACAGTGAATTTTGAAAACTTCTAGTATATCCTTTAGGTTCCTCTTCCTAGAATTTACTCCCAAGTAAATTATTAAAATACTTTGTCATTGTTGGATAAATGCTTTGGACTCAGACATATTTGTAAAGGGAGCGTTTTGTTTTTCTTTTTTCTTTTTTCTTTTTTTTCAAAGATTTTATTTATTTGAGAGAGAGAGAGCAAGAGAGCACGAGAGCACAAGCAGCGGAGAGGGAGAAGCAGGCTGCCCATTGAGCAGGGAGCCTGATACGGGGCTCCATCCCAGGACCCTGGGATCATGACCTTGAGCCGAAGGCAGACTCTTGACTGACTGGGCCACCCACGCGCCCTAAGGGAGCATTTTCTTAAAATAGAAAAAAGAGAGAGAACCTAGTATTTAAGAGTTCTTTAAAAATTAATTTTAATTTTTATATAGATCATACAGTCACGTAATTCAGAATTTTAAGAAAATATACAATGAAAACTCCTTCCCATTCCATCCGCTCTTTGGTAAACTTTATTATTAGTTACTTGGGTATTCTTCTAGAGTTTCTGTATGTGTGTATAAGCAAATACCAATATATATGCATGGCTTACTTAAAACGGTATCTTGAAACTAAACTGCCCCTAAAGTTGAACTATGTGAGCATGCCCAATCCATATGAACTTCTAATATATAATGGGGTATGGCATATTTTTCTGTAGTGGTTGCATGCACCTTTGGGACATCTTTTCATCAGAGTTTGTAAAAGTAGAGGGTCAGTAACCCTTGTGAAATTGCTCCTGGTCATAAGTAAATGAGTAGAGTGCCTTGTACTTTATTCATCTTTAAACAGTTATGTTCAGATGAGAAATTAATAATATGAGTCTCTTATCTCCATCTCTAACCCTTTGGGCTTTTATTTGACTTTGAAGTGTCTGGGTTTTAAAAGTTGCATTCTGAGCATCAGAATGAGAATTGCTATTTGTTTACTTTTAGATGCCTGCCTTAGATGTCAAGCTGAAAACAAACAAGAGGATTGTGTTGGTATGTTGTAATTTCATTCTCTTGCTTTTTCAACGAAGGTTTTCTCTCAGCGGGGATGTTTGAATTTGCAATTAAGATTGACTTTATCAATACACAAAAATAAACTGTAAAGCAGTGATCCATTATTAATATAAAATGTGTTCTCTAAAGGCCTTAATGGAATTAATCTGCAAGTCCTTTTATTGCCTGTAATTAAGAATTGATTATACATTCTAGGCATGGGCATAGTAAATATTTGATATTCAAAAAAGAAATCACTCTTTTCTATTAAGAAAATTATAAAGTAAGGAATTTGCCAAAATATCACTTAAATTTAACTGTATTATAGGTCAGATCTGGTAGGGTTTTATTCTAATAAAGCACATCAGTTTTCAGTACTCTTATGATACAGTATTTAACTTTTCAACTAACACAGAAAAAATTCTAAGTCTCAAGATTTTTTCCAATATCGTTTGTATATGGAAATCTATTAAATTTTGCTAATCGTCTGGGACTACAAAAGTTGTCTAAGGCTAAACATTTTAAGCAGTTCAGAGGTTTTTATGTCCTAGTTCTTGACGTCATCAGCTCTAGATTGCTATATATAAAAGCTTTTCTGAAGATGAGAGATTAACTTTGTACTTTGTGTCTGCATGGTTTACATATAGCTTCTTAATGATTTATGCGGTATTTATCAAATCCTGTTTCTTTGTCCTGAAACACTTAGAATGATTTCCCCTTGCTTCCTACTCCCTATAGCTAATTTTCATAAGAAGATGTGGGGTTTTTTCATGTTTTTTTTCTTTTTTTTCCTATTTCTTTCATTGTTTGTTATCGTATAGGTCAAGCAAGGGACAAATAAAGCCCACATTTGAGACTGTATTTCAGATTATGGGTGACTTCCCTTGGTTTAAAAAATATTAACGGAAATTGTGAGGTTCAGGCCACCTTTCTTTGATCACAAAGAGACCTCTCTTTCCAGCCAGCCACTTTGAAAAGTTAATGTGTTTGTCACATGAGGAATTGCACTGTTTATGGATGACTTAACATAGTTCATCACCACTTCCAGAAAATAACTCAGTAGATGTACAGCTGATAATGTTTAGAAGCATGTCATCTATTTATAATAGACTACTATGAACTGAAAACATTTAAAACTCATTATCTTGGTAAATAAAAATCAGGAGGATATTTTTCAATAAAATAAAGCATAGAAGGAAGGTCTCCAGGTCAGTGTATGACTGAGAAGATCTGGGATCTAAGGAAGGCTCAAGTTCTTTAATCTCCTAACTTCAGGAAGACAGCATGTGGAGCTGTGTAGGGACTGGGGGCCACCACATCACCCACAGATTCTAAACAATGATGGAAAGTCCCCTAATCACAGCGCCTCATCTCACTTAAGTGTAATTTATACAGGTAAGTTTTTATTTCTTTATAGATAGAAAAAATATCGACCAATTAGCCATCTTGATTCAAGATTATGAACCGTGATTATTCTTTATAATATAAAATAACCTATGATTTAAGTTCAGTAATTTAAATTAAAATATATAAATCAAATAATCTTTTTTTTCTTCCCCTTTCAGTGGTCTGGGGAGAATGTAATCATTCCTTTCACAACTGCTGCATGTCCCTGTGGGTGAAACAGAACAATCGCTGCCCTCTCTGCCAACAAGATTGGGTGGTCCAAAGAATCGGCAAGTGAGAGTGGTGGAAGGCTTTCTCAGTGCAGTTGTTTGGAGCCCTGGTGGATCTTGCTATCAAGAGCCCTACAAAGGCCAGAACACTCCAGGGAACTAATTCTTCAAATAGGAGGAGATGGCTCTGTGGTCTTTTGGTACTCATCAGAGGCATGATTTAGCATTTTGTTAGTTTTATTTTCAGAAATTCTCTACAATTAAGATAATTTATTCAAGATGGTCTTTCCTACCTCTGTGGTATGTGTCACACACACTGCTTAGAAGTGCTTTAAAGGAGGAGAGAGCTACAAATTGAATGACTTTATAATTTACTTATTGATATCCAAGAGGCTGTGGAAGCAGTTCCATTCGGAAGAGAACTTGTTGCATGCTTATAGTTGATCAGTTAAAAAAAAAAAAAAAAAGACAATATTATAGTAACAAATAAAGTGCAGTTTAAAACCCAACTCTTATCCTTAATTTGTTCCTGATATTTATTTTTGGCTGGGAGGGGGTGGTTCATGAAATCGTTATTTGATATAATGAAAATTTTAAGTTTGGACCAGTGAACAGGGTAAATAAAATTTAACCTTTGGACATATGGAATATCGATTGTCTCTTAGGCTATCATCCTCTGTCTTTGGCTCATCAAGACAACCTAAATCTACACTCACCTCACAGTTCAATCATTGAGCGGTAAAGAACAGAAGTATTTTCAAGTTCTGGCCAGATTATGTTGTAATTAAACTGTGTTTTAGGTGGAATGTTAATGAGGGAAAATGTTTACCACTGTAGCATTGGATCAAAAAGTTTATTTTATTACACGATGTTTTAATAAATGGTTTATTCTTTTTACTTCATTTGAATTGTCATTATTACAATTTTATGCACAACCTTAAAGTTCATATTAATAAACTAATATGTCAAGTGAATGATTTTACTTAACTTGAAAAAATATTCATATACTCTTATTTTGTAATAATAAAACTTAAAGTTTATTACCTGGAAACATTAAGTGTGAGAAAATACTTAAATTTTATTAAACTCACTCACACATAATGGAGGATATTTTGTAACAGTTTATGGACCACCAGTTTTTTTTGTATTTTTCTGTAATAAAGGCCACAGCTATAAATTTTATTTTTATTTATTTTTTAAAGATTTTATTTATTTATTTGACAGAGTGAGAGAGACAGACAGTGAGAGAGGGAACATAAGCAGGGGAAGTGGGAGTGGAAGAAGCACGCTTCCCAGCAGAGGAGGGAGCCCGATGCGGGACTCGATCCCAGAACTCTGGGATCACGCCCTGAGCCGAAGGCAGACGCTTAACAACTGAGCCACCCAGGCGTCCCCACAGCTATGAATTTTAAAAACTAAAATCTTAAGGGGCGCTTGGGTGGCGCAGTTGTTAAACGTCTGCCTTCGGCTCAGGGCGTGATCCCAGCCATCTGGGATCGAGCCCCACGTCGGGCTCCTCCACTGGGAGCCTGCTTCTTCCTCTCCCACTCCCCCTGCTTGTGGTCCCTCTCTCGCTGGCTGTCTCTCTCTGTCAAATTAATAAAATTTTTTTAAAAAATCTTAAAAAAAAATAAAACTAAAATCTTAAAAACTTTATCATCAACTTCTGCAGTTTGTCAGTCTGAATCTTTTTGTATCTAAGGAATGCATATACATAAAAGAGTGTTAAACACTAGAATTCATAGGCTTTCATATTGGCTACTATTAATCTGATTTCTCTGGGAATTACTGCTTTATTATGTATTTTTTCACAATTTACTGAAAAAATTACAATGTGGGGGTCAAGCACCTTTTTATCATATAATATCAAGGGTAATATTATCGACATGATTTATTGAAGTTCATGTTGACCTAGATTACTTGGCTAGATTGTCAAGCTTATTTTTTTAAGATTTTATTTTATTTTTAATATTTTTTATTTATTTGAGAGAGAATGCATGGTGGGGAGGGGCAGAGAGAGAGAGAAGCAGACTCCCCACTGAGCAGGGAGCCCAGTGTGGGGCTCAATCCCAGGACCCAGAGACCATGACCTGATCTGAAGGCAGATGCTTAACCGACTGACCCACCCAGGCACCCCAATTTTATTTTAGGAGAGAGCACACAAACAGGGAAGGAGCAGAGTGGGAGGGAGATACTCTCCAGCAGACTCCGTGCTGAGCACAGAGCGCAGCACTGGGCTGGGGCTCAGTCTCGGGTCCCTAAGATCATGATGAGCTGAAACCAAGAGTCGGACTGCTTGTCTGACTGAGACACGCAGGCATCCCAGTCAGGCTTCTTTCTTGTAGTTACTCTTTNTTTTTCCACACTGCATTCTTTGGGAGAAAGTCACTAAGTGCAGATAACACTTAGGGAGGGGGAGTTAGGCTTCTACTTTTTGAGGGTAGAATATTCTATTACTTGGAATTCTTTAGGATATTTATCTTCTATTTAATCACTTATCTATATCAGTAAATAGTGATGAATCCTTTCGGAAAGATTAAAACTTACCAATTCCATGGAAATGACTGGTTCTTAGACTACTCTGGATAGAACACCATTTATCTAATGATACCTGTGTAAGGAAGGATAGAGGGATAAAAAAGAAATACAAGGAAAACAGTTTAAGCAGCATATTCCAAACACATTATAGATTAAATCCCAAAGTTCAATCACACTTTCAACATCTCATTTTGAGGTCTCCAAAAATTCTTAGGATATGCGTGCCAGAATTTCTTTCCTAACATACTAATATACACAAAATTGAACATTAGAAGGAAGTTCTAGGTGGTTGCTTTTCAAGCTATAATGTTTTAGAGTTCAGACCTTCAAAATAGATTTTTGTTTGCCTTAGGTAAACCTGAACAAACATTAAATTGATGCATGTTAACACATGATGTTAATAAAAAAAAATGGTTTGGGGTTTTGTTCGTTTTTGGTTTTTTGGTTTTTTTTTAGAAAACAGCCATGTGATTAACATCATATCTTACAGAAAACTGAGAGCTATAAGTATATTACTAGCAAAGACTTTTAAGAAGTTATTACATGCGTTTTACATATGGTAAATGTGCCTTCATTGAACATCTGAAACCTTAGAATTGAGCAGATTTGAGGGTAAATAAGGAGGTTAAGACCTAGAGGAATGACAAAGTGGGAAAATCCCCCTACAGAGATGTAGTTATTTCAAGCCAGTACCGCTGTCCCAAACCATATATCACAACACATTCTACATAACCCTTATTTTTTCAGGGATTTCCAATTGAAGCATCAATATAAAGAGAAGAATGAAAATAAAGCAAAAATACAACATTAATGATTAGGCAACCTAGAAAAACACAGTAATACATCATAAAAGATTAGAAAATATTACTAAGGGCGCCTGGGTGGCTCAGTCGTTGAGCATCAGCCTTCGGCTCAGGTCATGATCCCAGGGTCCTGGGATAAAGCCCCATGTCGGGCTCCCTGTCAGTGGAGAGCCTGCTTCTCCCTCTCCCTCTACTTCTCCCCCTGCTTGTGCTGTCTCTCAAATAAATAAAATCTTTAAAAAGAAAGGAAAGAAAGAAAGAGTAAGAGAGAAAGAAAGAAAGAAAGAAAGAAAGAAAGAAAGAAAGAAAGAAAGAAAGAAAGAAAGAAAGAAGAAAGAAAGAAAAAGAAAGAAAGAGAAAGAAAATATTACCTAAAGATGTTTAATTTACTAAATGTGAAAGAGGGACAAAATTTGTTAAGCATGATGTATTGCATTCCTCTTTAGAGTATTAATAATTTAGAGTCGGTAGCACATAAAATGTTTGCAATATAGTATAGTGTATACTATACATAGAATATAGATTTTATACTTCTAGTACAGATTTGTAATTTTATAGGTAGTAAATTTTATGTAGTACAATATATAGTACAATGAATTATAAGTAAAGGTAGATAGATGATAGATAGATAGATAGATAGATAGATAGATAGATAGATAGATAGACAGACATTATTGGTTTTTCCTTGAGATAGGACCTATTGCTTAGAGAAATATTGAAGCTGATACGTCTATTCTTGGCATTTTTTCAAAGATTAATGGCCCCGTGTTAACTGTTGAGACATATGCTAAGAAAATGAACACTAAATAAGATGTTACATTGCATTTGAAATGAGGAATACATTTAGAGGTAAAAACTGAATGCGTGCGTTTGTTTGTTTGTTTGTTTGTTTGTTTTTAAGATTTTATTTATTTAACAGAGCACAAGCAGGGGGAGTGGCAGGCAGAGGGAGAGGGAGAAGCAAACTTCCTGCAGAGCAGGGGGAGCCGGATGTGGAACTCAATCCCAGGATCCTGGGACCATGACCTAAGCCCAAGGCAGTGGCTTAACCAAGTGAGCCACCTAGGCACCCCTGAATGTGTTTTTAAAATTGGCATTGTGCACTGCTGTTTCTTTCTCCCGTCTGAAGAAGTCATTAGTCATGCTGTTTCCTCCTAGTAGACTTACGTTGACATTGACCTTTCTGTTTTAGGCACATGTTCTGTAGATGCGGAGGAAGATTTAGGATGTGTACTAAGCAAGCAGCTCAGAAAATACTCTCACACAGATGAATGAGCACCAATACAGATAGCTTGGTGATCAGCCTCATATTTCCATAGTAGTAATTTGCCAAGGAGACAGTCCAGGATACTCTTTTCTCTGTATCTAGAAAAAAAATAAGTATTAGCTTTTCTTAACAGGATTCATTATTTTTGCAGTGACTGAAATTTTTTTAAAAAATCTCCACAAAAGCTAGTTATTACAGTTATAAACATTGGTTCACAATGGGAAAATAAGATTCCATTTCAGCCCCCCCCCCCAAAAAAAAACAAGAAACATTTTGATTCAAATTTGTTGAACTTAGATTTGGCTTACTTCAAGCACATGTGTGTGTATGGATAGGTAAGTGTAATATGACACATGTATACATCCATTCATTAATGTGTTTTTAACTCATTGCTCTCATTGTTCGGGTATGTAAAAGAATCAGAAAAGTAATTTCCTGGAGGATATTTTTGTTTTGTAAGAAGATGCTGGAACTGCAACTAGAAAATGTGTGTACCCTATGCAGCAATCAGAAAACTTACATTTGCAGACGGGACAGTAAAGAGTTTTTGGATAGTGAAGTGACTGAGTAGGAATTGATGAGAAAGCCACTGAGACATAATATCTGTTTCTAGAAGAACCATGATAAGTAACATGGGAAGGTTGAATGGATGGAAAGCTTGAGGAAAGCCCTGTGAGCCAAAGAGTGGGGAAGAATGACATCCTTTACCATGTAGTAGACATTGAGAAATCAGATATCTATAGTTAATAATTCTTTACAAAAATCACATATGCAGAAATGTGTTCAAACAGTATACCTAATCTAACAAGCCTAGTGTGATAGTTACATAGGAGTTGGGCATTTACAGTAACATTAGTAGAACTATATTGAACAAATAAGCTACTGTAAATGGGTAAAAATAGTAACTATGGAAGAGTTTGTATAAATTATTTTATATTTATATTTAATTCCCTTTAGTGTGCCTAATTTAGACATCATGCCTCACTTTTTTTTAAATGGATTTGACTATTTTGTATTTATAACACACTTTTGAATTACAAGTTATTACTGCCCTTATTTGAAAGTCGAGAGAGCTGAAATGTCGAGAGAGCTGAAATATCAAGAGAACTGACTTAGGAACATTTTAACAGATTCCAACCAAAATCCTTGTTTCAAATTTTTAGGGACATCTTGTTTCAGCTTAGAGTGGCAGCTGGAAAGAGTGTTGCTCTCATCTTCATAATTTATCTGGATTGTTTTTCTTTTTTGTGAATTAATGACAACACTTCCAAATAATTTTTTTCAGTTTTTCTTTAAAATTACATTTTTAGTTTGGTGTGTGTGTGTGTGTGTGTGCATATGTGTACGTGTGTCCTTTTTCAAGTTCTGTTATTGAAGATTCTTTTCCAGGTCATATTTAATGTAATAACTTTGCTTATATGGTTGATTTTGTAACATATTGAAACATTTGTATATTGATTAGAAATGAATTTTCTTTCATGGTTTTAATAATCCTGGTTATGTCGTACATCCATATGAAATAACAATCGATTTTTAAAAATTAATTACAATACACAAATATGTTTGACCACTTGAATGTGTATCATTGTACAGTGAGCTATTCGAGTAGCTTTTTGTTTGATGTTTTCAAAAGGATGTATTCATAGAATGTGAACCGACTATTTGGCTTTGCAGTGAAGAGAGAAACAGTGAGAATGTCAAGTTATTTTAGCCGGTATGACAGTATATAAATGAAATGTGAAGGATGGCGGTAATAAGTAGATCTTCCACACAGTAAAACCGCAGGCCCCCCGTCTAACAAAGCTCTGTTTCTACTACACGTCAGCATCTGAAGTAGAAAAGGGGGAGGGGCTGGAACAAAGCAGCACTGATCTACCCATCCAGGGATGATATCAGCTCATCTGCATAGCCATCTGAAAGTTTAGTACATGTTGTTTCATCACAAAGAACACACTGTGACATTTAATTATGAGTGCCAAAGCAAAAATTAAATATTGAACAGATTTTTCTTTCCATTTCATTAAACAATGTTGAATTTTATTTTACTAGTATATTGGAAATACATTCGTCATCTTCAGCTCTTTAATATTCCGTCTATGCAAGGTACATTCTTCTATTACAGCTGACATCCAAATCGGTAAATTGTACCCCATCAAACCCATTACTTCTTTTTTTTTTTTTTAAAGATTTTATTTATTTATTTGACAGAGATAGAGACAGCCAGCGAGAGAGGGAACACAAGCAGGGGGAGTGGGAGAGGAAGAAGCAGGCTCCTAGCAGAGGAGCCTGATGTGGGGCTCGATCCCAGAACGCCGGGATCACGCCCTGAGCCGAAGGCAGACGCTTAACCGCTGTGCCACCCAGGCGCCCCCAAACCCATTACTTCTTATACAATATGTTCCTGTTACTATTCCTGAAGTGCAATTCATAAATGTCTCCACACATAATTAAAATATGTATAATAACTTAATTGTAATATCTAAATATATGATATAAAACAACTTAATTGTAATATAAAATAGAAATATAAAGAAAGTAATTTATAATTATATGCATTTCAGTATCTAAACACTTGGGAGTAATTACCCCAGAAGGCATGAAGAAGTAGGCTGATGCCTGCATGGATGTGTGTGTATGATTACTACCGAGAGACGGCAGTGACGCGGACTTTGTGACTCCACAACATGGGAGCATGTCCACTGATGGTAAGAATTCTCCCACCCAAATGGTGGATCGTGCTTAGTTAAGCTCTGAACAAGACAATGTACAATCTTTTGACTTATATAGTTAATTTGTATATAGGTTGGACATCTCAATGGCACAGTTAGTGAATATTCACTTGGCAGTCTTCTAGGCCTAAAGAATAAACTCAGAATTTTTTTATTTAATTGAAGCTAATGTAGAAGTCTTTAGGTTAAAAAAAAAAAAGTTTGTGTTCCTTTAGAAGTTTAGTAGACATCTGTTAAGAAAGGTAACTATTTTTTAAAAATGCTTTTTGCTTTTTAAAGTTATTCCCAATGGCTAGCTTTTCAGGGTAATGCCCTGAAAAGAAAATTAGAAAATTTCCTAGTTTAGTTTAGTAAGCCCAGTTAAGATATATATATTTAAAGAAAAAATCTTGGGCGCCTGGGTGGCTCAGTCGGTTAAGTGACTGCCTTCAGCTCAGGTCATGATCCCAGGGTCCTGGGATCGAGTCCCACGTTGGGCTCTCTGCTCAGCAGGGAGTTTGCTTCTCCTTCTCGCTCTCCCTCTGTGTTCTTCTGCTCTCTCTCTCTTTCAAATAATAATAAAAAAATCTTTAAAGGAAAAGTCTTGCTGGTTTGAATGTAAGGAAAATTAGAAATAAAGTGCAAATATATTTGAAGTTAGAAGCTATTTTATATTGAACATTTGAATGATGTAACAAAACACATAACAAGTGTTTCTGTAGAAGTTCCTCTTTTGCCCTTTTATGTCATTCCATTTCTGCCATGGTTAGGTTTTGCTCAAAAATAACAAAATAACGTCTTACAAGGAAAGTATCTTCTCCACATTTTGACACTCCAGTTAGTGGCTGAGAGCTAACTCTACAGCCAGGATACCTGAATCTGAATCCCCGCACCTCCACTTGTGTGACCCTGAGCAAGTCACTTACCTCCAGTTTTCTCCTATATAATGCAAGTAACAATAATACCTTCCTCACTAGATTGTTTTGAGAATTGAAGACTAAATGAATTCATACAATGTAAAATACTGAGAACAGTTAAGTAACTGTTACTTCATTTTAGTCAATTTTAGAAGCTCCTCTAATAGAAGTGGCACTTAAAAAATAATGTATTTTTAGTTATGAGGTAAAGCACTCTTAACTGTTCTCCATAAAAATTTTGTAAGAAAAAGTTAATTGTTGTAAACACGGGTTACTTGTTGCACTGTGAGCTTTTGTGCAGAGTCATTAGTGAGGCCTTTAATGACTTGCCTGTCACATTTTTTCTAATCATGGGGTCAACATGATTTCCAGATTTTATATTAAGAAAAGGTTTTGTAAATATTGAGCTCTCTCTTTAATTTTAGTTTTTCTGTCTTCGTAGAAATAGTTTATTGGCTGTTGCAGATAAGCATATGGGGTACATTTTTTGACTGCTTGATTTTGCGGGAAACCCATATGTCTTAGAAAATTTACCCTTTTTTAAGCCCTCAGTTTTCATCTGCATAGCCTTTCAGAGCAATAGTTAAGTTTTACAATCAGCCTGCTGCTTTCTCTTTTCTCTGCACTTAATAAACCTGAGTCAGTGATCAGAACAGAACCTGCTTTTCCTAAGTTGGCTTCAAGCAAGCTTTCCCTGGGTGGGTGGAGCTGTGGTATTAAACAGTAGAAAGACTGCAACTCAGGAGTCACTCCACCTGGCTTGGAATCTTGAGTATCTGTTTCCTACCTGTGTGATCCTGCACCAAATTCTTAAAGATTTTTTTTTTAATTTATTTATTCGACAGAGATAGAGACAGCCAGAGAGAGAGGGAACACAAGCAGGGGGAGTGGGAGAGGAAGAAGCAGGCTCATAGCAGAGGAGCCTGATGTGGGGCTCGATCCCATAACGCCGGGATCACGCCCTGAGCCGAAGGCAGATGCTTAACCACTGTGCCACCCAGGCGCCCCCCTGCACCAAATTCTTAACATCTCTGTCCCTTAACTCCTCAACTAAAATGGGAACAGCAATATTACCTACCTCATAGAGTTGCTATGAAGATTAAATGAATTAATACATGTTAACTACCTGGAACAGTGCCTGAAACATAGTAAGCACTCAGTAAGTATTAGCCATTATTATAGATCAGTATTGCCACTGCTGATCTCTGCCTTAGAGAATGGCCTTGAGAAAAGTATCTTGTTTTCAGTGATGATTCTTGTAGGAATTAGGATGTTTGTGTGTACCCACAACCTGTGTGCAACTGCCAACATGAGTTTTTAGGAGAGTGGTTTTCAACTTTTTAAAAACCACCCCAACACATCTGAACATTTCCATCAGCAACAATGGGCTCTCCCACAGTGGTTTTCAAAGAAGTGTGTGTATAGAAACCAGGCCGGAAGGAGAGTTAGGAAAAAACGCCCAGATGAAAATCTCAGTTAGAAGCTTCTGGAACTATTTCAGTGCAGATGAAATGTTCTATGGCATTTGCATTTTATCCTAGCTTTTAAGGAGCTACCTACTAACTATATTTATTAGGACTTATATAAGAAGTCCAACTAAATTATATATACCAAAATTGTAGGTAATAAAATAATCAAAATTCTTGCCAGGCCACCCGAAGGGAGACTTTATAAATCCAAAAAACACATAGTATAGAACAAGCTTTGTGTGATTGGTATAAGACAGTTGTCAACCAACTCTTTAGTGCTGATTTTTAGAACTTCCTTGTCAATTAATATCTGCTATACTCACGCCTGCTCTGCTTTTTCTACCTTTATAGAAATTATGTGTTTATAATAGAAATTCAGGGGCACCTGGGTGGCTCAGTTGGTTAAGTGTCTGCCTTTGGCTCAAGTCATGATCCCAGGGTCCTGCACTGAACCCCGCGTGGTCGGGCTCCCTGCTCAGCGGGGAGCCTGCTTCTCCCTCTGCCTGCTGCTCCCGCTGCTTGTCTGCACTCTCTCTCTTTCTCTCTCTCTGACAAATAAATACATAAAATCTTTAAAAAAAGTATTACTCACGGCTTGCCTCCTATATATAAGGCTTTGCCTTAATGGTATAAAGCATTTGAATACAAGTAAGTTTCCTATCTTCAGAGACTGCAGGGTCTGTGAGGGAATGTTAGATTCACAACAGATTTGTGAAGTGTAATGTAACGAACTTTCCAAGAGACCCGTAGTGCCTGGGAGGTAGAAGGGACAAACCACATTCGCTTGCAGCGTATTCAGTATATGACTACAAGGACCATCTCTTGTGTGGATTATGAAAACCCATCTCTACACTATGTAACACTATGTGTATGTATGTGCTCCATAGCACTTCTGGGGAGAGAGATGCTATGTGTCCCCTTGAAGCAAGCTGTTCACATTGCTTCCACTTCCTCGCCTGTCTACTTTGCCGTTAGTGCCATCTCCACTTTACAGACTCTCGTATGTGCCTGCTTGTAACCTTCTGTGTAGGGCAGGAGGAGGAGGGGGCCCGCCCACTAACAAAAAAGCCTCCTAAAGAGGAAAATAACATTTAAAATAATTACTTTTCTTGAGGGGTATAGGTCTGTGCTATCTAATAATATAGCCACTAGCCACATGTGGCTATTTAAATTTTAACTTTAATTAACTAAAATTTAAAATTCAGTCCCTTAGTCACATTAGCCACATTACAGAGGCTCAGTAGTCACATGTGGATAATGGCTTTCATATTGGACATCCCAGAATAAAACATTCCATCATGGAAGAAAGTTCTGTTGGACAGTGCTGGTATAGATCATCTGTTTTTAAGGCCTATTCTATCAGAATTTAGGAATCACGGAGGCCTCAGTTATATCAAATTTAAATGACCTTGCACCCTCCTTTTATTTATTTATTTATTTATTTATTTATTTATTTATTTA
>NW_024424453.1:21482642-21528971 GCF_017311325.1 Ursus maritimus | reverse complement strand
TTTATTTATTTATTTATTTATTTATTTATTTATTTATTTAAAAGATTTTATTTATTTGACAAAGAGTGAGACAGCAAGAGGGGGAACACAAGCAGGGGGAGTGGGAGTGGGAGAAACAGGCTTCCTGCTGAGCAAGGAGCCCAACACGGGGCTCGACCTGAGGACCCTGGGATCATGACCTGAGTCGAAGGCAGATGCTTAATGACTGATCCACCCAGGAGCCCCCACCCTCCTTTATGTTTGGAAACTAGAATATTGAACATGAGCCTTATTTTACTAATTAAATCTTATCCTTGACAAAGCGAATTACACTCTTTTAACTGGTCAATTCACTACACTTAGGGAAAAAAATTTACCCAAATACAAAGATCCAAAATTATACTGAAACACCTCAGTTTAAAAAAGGATTGTTGACGTAATTTCCTGTTCTTTACATTTTCTAAGAATTTCTTATTTTCAAAATGGCTTAATATTTGAAACTATACACTTATGTAGCTGCTTTTGTATTTTTTTTTAAGATTTTATTTATTCATTTGACAGAGAGAGAGATAGCCAGTGAGAGAGGGAACACAAGCAGGGGGAGTGGGAGAGGAAGAAGCAGGCTCCCAGCGGAGGAGCCTGATGTGGGGCTCGATCCCAGAACGCCAGGATCACGCCCTGAGCCGAAGGCAGACGCTTAACGACTGAGCCACCCAGGCGCCCTGCTTTTGTATTCTTGATTAAGATTTATAGCAGTGGTTCTCAGCCAGGTGATGATTTTGCCCTGCAGGGGACATTGGGCAATGTCTGGAGACCTCTGTGGTTGTCACAACTGGTAGGGGTGCTGGGACCTTTGGGTGGGGCCACAGATGCTGCTAACCACCCTAAAGTGCACGGGACAGCCCCCACAATAAAGAATTATCAAGTCAAAAATGTCAGTAGACTAAGGTTGAGCAATCCTGATTAACAGTAATTTATATACATTTTAATAATATTTTTGAGACATTAGAATTCCCTGTTAGAAACTTGCTGAAATATGGTCGGTAATGATAATAAAATTTATGTAACACTTACTAGGTACCAAATTATCTTCTAAGAGCTTTACAGGTATTAACTCATTTAATCTTAACAAAACTCCCTTTCTATTATCAACTCCTTTTACAGCTAAAGAAACATAGACATTGAGAAACTAAGTAACCTGCTGCTATGGACTGAATTATGTCACCTTCCCCCAAATTCATATGTTGAAGCCCTAACCTTCAATGTGAATATAGGGTAGGCTTTAGGAGGTAATTCAGGTTAAATGAAATAAGGGTGGGGCCCTAATCCAATAGGATTGGTAGCTTATAAGAAAAGGGAGAAATCCCCACCCCTCCAGTTCACGCACTAAGAGGCTATATGAGAACTCAGCAAGAAAGTGGCCATCTGCAGTCCAAGGAGAGCCCTCTCCAGACACTGACCTTGCGGACGTCTTGATCGTAGACTTTCCAGTCCCCAGAACTATGAGAAAATAAATTTCTGTTGTTGTTTTTTGTTTTAAGATTTATTTATTTATTTTAGAGAGACAAAGAGAGCAGGGCCAGAGGGTGAGAGAGATAGTAAATCTCAAGCAGACTCCCTGCTGAGCATAGAGCTGGAAGTGGGGCTTGATCCCACGACCCTGACATCATGACCTGAGCTGAAATCAAGAGTCGGTCGTTTAACTGACTGAGTCACCCAGGCGCCCCTAGATTTCTGTTGTTTAAGCCACCCAATCAATGGCATTCTGTTATGGCGGCCTGAGCTAAGGCATCTGCCCAAGGTTATAAAACTAATAAATGGAAAGCAGGATATGAACCCAGGCAGTCTGGTTCTAGAATCCATGTGCTTCACCACTAGCTTACACTGTATTAATAGAATATGTATTTGAACATATTTTCTTCCAAGATTGCTTTTCTGAGATTTGTCCACATATTTCTGTTTTTAATTCTCTAAAGCTACATACAAACCTCTTCATTTATACTTATATTTTAGAACTGTATATTTTATGTTTTCAACTATTGGCCAAGCCATTCCATTGTGTTCTATACCATTTTATTGTGTTCTAGCATACTACTATCATATATGACCTAAATTTAAACATTCATTACACTGAAAAGGGAGTTTGTATTTGTTTTCAAAGAATAGAAGCGTATGAAGAGATCACTGGTAAAAATATATATATTAAACTGTCTGGTATATTTTTTTATAAATGCTAAAACAATATTGGAGGAGGTTATTACTAGATTTATCAATTTTTTAAAATTTGGTTCCTAGAGTAGATAATGTGAAAAATGTTAAGCCCCTTCTGCTTAAATATAAGTATAATTATGGCTCAATACTTGGAGTTCCTCAGAAAACCAATTATATCCTTAATAAAGCCAGGCTCAAAGGGAAGATATTGGTGCATAATACAAAGAGTTAATTTCATGTTTGGTATGATACCTTCTTTGAAACACTAGTGAATCAGCTGGCAGTACATTTTTCTGCCAATATCAGAAAACCTGACTACACTGGCTTAAACAGATAGCAGTTTATTGTCTCACACAACAAGAAGTCTAGGGGTAAGGGGGTGCCTGGATGTCTCAGTCAGTTGGGTATCTGCCTTCGGCTCAGGTCCCTGCATCAGGCTCCTTGCTCAGCGGGGAGCCTGCTTCCCCTCTGCCTGCCTTTCCCCCTGCTTGTGTTTTCTCTCTCTCTCTCTGACAAATAAATAAATAAAATATTAAAAAGAAGAAGAAGAAGAAGTAGTAGTAGTAGTAGTAGTAGTAGTAGTAGTCTAGGGGTAGGAAGATTAGGGCTACTGCACTGATCCGTGGTGTCCTCAGGAACCATTCTTTCTTCCTTCTGTTCTCAACATCTTCAGCATGAAGCCTTGTTCTCACACCTCTCAGTCACAGTCCCAAGTTGGCTACTATATTTTCAAGTCTCATTATTCACCTTCCTGGGGAAAAGTGAGGGGCTAAAGGATTTTTTTTCTTTAGTAAGACTGACTTTTACTTGGGAAAGGGTGACCTTGCTGATGTCTTTAGTCTATACCTCATTGGCCAGAATTATGTCCCAGACTCACTTCTAGATGCAAAAGAAATAGGAGGTGAAGTATTTGGCTTTCCAGCTTTTATTTTATTTTTTATTTTTTTAGAGGTGGGGGAAAGGCAGAGGGAGAGGGAGAGAGAGAATCTTAAGCAGGCTCCACAGCCAGTACAGTGCCTTACATGGGGCTCAATCTCACAACTCTGAGATCATGACCTGAGCCAAAAAATCAAGAGTTGGATGCTTAACTATTGGGCCACCGAGGTGCCCCTAGCTTTCCAGCTTTTACAGTAGAGGAAGAAAAGGGAACAGAGATTGGGAATAGGTGTTGAGTTAATCAACCTATATTATTATCTACCATTAGTATTAATGACTAACGCAGCAACTGTTAATACTTGGAGCATTGCTGCTACATGTACTATGACTCTTAGAATTGGAAAGGATCTTACAGATCATTTTATCTCTGAAACAACATCTTTGTGTCTATATTTTTTAAAATGCTGACTTGTAAAGCAAAACTTTTCAGTGAGCCTTTAGCATATGGTCATTGTGACACAAATTTGGAGAGTCCTTGAATAAAATTGTTTCAAAATATAACTCCATATGGAAAAAAACATGACGTTATATAGACTGTGACACTGCTTTTAGATATTTCCCCCAATCCTGATTTTATGCTGAAGTTAGAGAGTAATTGTTCTTTGTGTTCTGAAAGAGAACCGAAATAGCATATGGAGCCTTTTACAGATAAAATGATTGCTTCTACAATTGTCCTGGGAAATTTAAACTGTTTGGAAAGATCCAAATCTCATGCTTTTACCCAGCTTATCTGATTTCTGCCATTGCTGCCTCAATGTCTGCACTAAAGAATGTGAGCAGTCAACAGATTACTGCCTGAGGAGGCCATATTCTCAACAAAAGCTTTAAGAGCCAGATAATGGGCAAAAGAATTGAAAAGATGCTTCACAAAAGCAGACATACAAATAGGCAGTCACGAAAATGGCCTAGTCTAACGTTCCTCATCAGAAATGCAAGTTAAAATTACAACAAAATACCTCTACTCACCTCCTAGAATAGGTCAAGTTAAGGAGACTGTTGACACCATGACTCGGTGAGGTTGTGGAGGACCTGGAACTCTCATACATTGCTGATGGGAATGAAAACTGCAATAGCCAAACAGTAAGGCGGTATCGTAAAAAGTTAAATACACATCTACCCTATGACCCAGCAATTTTGTTTCTAGGTATTTGCCCAAGAGCAATGAAAACTTATGTCCACAAAAAAAACATAGATGAATATTCAAAGCTGCATTTTTTGTATGTATAATAGCCCAAACTGGAAACAACCCAATGTCCATCAACAGAAGAATAGTGGTATATTCATAGAATGGAATGCTACTCAGCAGTTAAAAAAAAAAAAAAAAAGGAACAAGCTACTGATACATGTAACAACATGAATGAGTCTCAAAACATTATGTGGAACAAAGGAATCCAGACACAGAAGAGTACTTAGCTGTACAATTCTGTTTATATGAAGTTCAAGAACAGGCGAAATTAATCTACAGAAGTCAGAATGGTTGCCTCTCACTGGGGATATTAACTGGAAAAGAGCACAAGAAAGCTTTCAGCAGCCATGGAAATGGTGACTGTATTGATTTGGGTGATGGTTACATGAGTGCATACGTTGTCAAAACTCATCGATCTGTACATTTTATTCTATGTAAAATAAACCTGAATTTTTTTTTAAAAGACAGGTGGATCATTTGAGACCACAACCAACACCCTTTCCTATTTGCCACTAAGTGGAAAATACAAGAAAATACATTAATGGTTGTTCCATTTGTCTTACTGTTCAACTCTTCAAGAAAGCACTCAAATCAAAATAATTGTGTTTCTGATCTTGTTCTGGTCCCCTGTGGAGGTAATCTGAGAAAGCTCCTTGGAGTTCATTAGAAGTGTTTCATTTTCAAGAAGTTTATCAAAATGCAGAAGAAATCAGTAATGGAAGAGGTAATTTTTTAAAAGGGAAAATGTTTTATTCATCCCAACTCTCTTCTAAAAGATTTTTCAGGGTTTTAAGTGTACAAAGTCTTAGAGCTGCCATTAGTCATAAGGTGGAAATTTTAGTGTACCCTGCAATTCCTCACTGAACTTTCAGCACCTCACCGAAAAACACCAACTCAGAGTTTTTCTAACAATAGGCTTAGAACTTCAGGATAAAAGATATGGACTAGGGTCATTCCCATACCTTCTGCTTTAAAAAGCCCTCGACGCCACTAAGGCTGTAGTGCTGGGTTTCTGTCCAACAGATGGCCTGGAACTGGGGTCTTGTGAGTGAGTACACACAGACCCCTTGATAAAGCCTAGGTGTGCTGGAGCCCTCCCACCTCCACCTCAGCCCTGCTGTTACGTCCTTAGGTGGATGCAAAGTAAAATGAGTTACCGTTGAAGTCCTGGTGTAGCGCTCAAACCTGCATCTAACCACAGAAATGCCCCAGATACTTCCAGCTCAGCTCTGACCATCCCTCTGCCAGGCACAGGGACCAGGTGGGAGGGAGGGAGGTACTCCCCATAAGAATTCCCATAACTCAGTGGTCAGGTGGGTCCACTAGTGTCATCTCCAGCATCCTGCATGCCCACACGCCAGCACCCCTCCCTACCCCAAGTCTCAGGGCCTGGCCACCACCACTGAGTTGTTGAGCCATCAGTCTTATCCTGCCCTTCCTTCCTAGTGAGGTCCAAAAACACAAGAAATCCAGACTTTCCAGGTCATCTCACATGCTCTCAAATCTAACCCCAAGTAGTTCTTTACATCCCCTTTTATTCCCTCCTCTCCCACTCTTCCCAACTTCTGAAACTTCCTCTGTGCCCTCTGGTAGTTACACCAATAAACTTTCCTCCATCCTCATCCTTCTCTGAAAGTTCCCTTCACTTTTTTTTTTCAATTGATGTATAGTTGATACACAATGTTACATTAGTTTCAGGCATACAACCTAGTTATTCCACTAGTCTCTACATTATGCTATGCTCGCCACAAGTGTGGCTATTACCATCTGTCCTCATG
This sequence comes from Ursus maritimus, assembly GCF_017311325.1. NCBI lineage: Eukaryota > Metazoa > Chordata > Mammalia > Carnivora > Ursidae > Ursus > Ursus maritimus. The sequence goes on along the minus strand of NW_024424453.1, from coordinate 21,522,881 downwards.
GGCTATATTTCCCATTCTGTACCTTTTATCCCCATGATTTATTGATTTGATAACTGGAAACCTGTATCTGCCACTCCCCTTCACCCATTTTGCCCAGCACTCCACCCCAGGCCCCTCTTGCCACCACCAGTTTGTTCTTTATATTTATAGGAGTTTGTTTCTGCTTTTTGTTTCTTTGTTTATTCATTCATTTTATTTTTTAGATTTCACATACAGGTGAAATCATATAGTATTTGTCTTTCTCTATCTGACTTACTTCACTCAAGATAATACCCTCTAGGTCTATCCATGTCACAAATGGCAAGCTCTCATTTCTCCTTATGGCTGAGTAATATTCTACCGTATATAAATACCACATCTTCTTTATCCTTTCGTCTATTGATGGACACTTCAGTTGCTGCCCTGTCTTGGCTATTGTAAATAATGCTGCCTTCAACATAGGGGTGCGTGTATCTTTTTGAGTCAGTGTTTTCATTTTCTTTGGGTAAATACCCAGTAGTGGAATTGCTGTCATACAGTAATTCTATTTTTAATTTTTTGAGTACAGATGGCCTGGAACTGAGGTCTTATGAGTGAGTATAGACAGACCCCTTGATAGAGCTTAGGAGTGCTGGTGTATGTAGTCCTAATAGTTCATTTTTGCTTTTGTTTTCCTTGCCCAAAAAATGTTGCTATGGCTGATGTCAAAGAAATTACTGCCTATGTTTTTTTCTAGGAGTTTATGATTTCAGGTCTCACATTTAGGTCTGTAATGCATCTTGAGTTTATTTTTGTGTATGATGTAAGAAAGTGCTTCAGTTTCATTCTTTGGCATGTAACTGTTCAGTTTTCCCAGTACCTTTTGTTGAAGAAATTGTCTTTTCCTAATTGTATATTCTTAAAAAAAAAAAAAGATTTTATTTATTTATTTGAGGCAGACTGAGAGAGCATGAGCTGGGGGAAGGGCAGCTGGAGAGGGACAAGCAGATTACCTGCTGAGCATGGAGTGCAATGTGGGGCTCAATCCCAGGACCCCAAGATCATGACCTGAGCTGAAGTCAGACACTCAACCCACTGAGCCACCCAGGCACCCCCCTAATTGTATATTCTTGCCTCCTCTGTCAAAGATTAATTGACCATATGATCATGGGTTCATTTCTGGGCTCTCTATTCTGTTCCATTAATCTGTGTGTCTGTTTTTGTACCAACACCATACTGCTTTAATTATTGCAACTTCATAGTATACCTTGAAATCTGGCATTGTGATACCTCCAGCTTTGTTCTTCTTTCTCAAGATTGCTTTAGCTATTCATGGTCTTTTGTGTTTCCATACAAATTTTGGTATTATTTGTTCTAGTTCATGAAAGATGCTTTTGGAAAAAAAAATGCTTTTGGTATATTGATAGGGATTGCACTGAATCTGTAGGTAGCTTTAGGTAGTATGGGCATTTTAGCAATATTAATTCTTCCAATCTATGAGCATGGAACATATGTCTATTTCTTTGTGTTGTCTTCAATTTCTTTCAACAGTGTTTTATAGTTTTCAGAGTACCAATCTTTCACCTCCTTGGTTAAGTTTATTCCTAGGTATTTCATCCTTTTTGGTGTAATTGTTAATTGAAGTATTTTATTAATTTCTCTTTCTGCTACTTTGTTATTAATGTATAGAAACACAACTGAGTTCTGTGTATTAATCTTGTGTCCTGCAACTTTGCTAAATTCATTTATGAGTTCTCGTAGTTGCTTTGTGGCATCTTGAGGGTTTTCTATGTATAGTATCATGTTATCCGCAAGTAGTGACAGTTTAACTTCTTCGTTACCAATATGCCAATACGGATGCCTTCTATTCCTTTTTTTTTTTTTTTTTTTTTTTTTTTTTTTTTGTCTGATTGCTATGGCTAGGACCTCCAGTATTATGTTGAATGAAAGTAGGGAGAGTGGAATCCTTGTCTTGTTCCTGATCTTAAAGGAAAAGCTCTCAGTTTCTCACCATTGATGTTTTAGCTGTGTGTTTTTTATATGGCCTTTGTTATGTTGAGGTTCATTCCCTCTAAACCCAGTCTGTTGAGAGTTTTTATCATGAACGGATGTTGAATTTGTCAGATGTTTTTCTGCATCTATCGAGATAATCATATGATTTTTATCCTTCATTGTGATAATGTGCTATATCACATTGATTGATTTGTGAATATTGAACTGTACTTGCATCTCCAAAATAAATCCCACTTGATGGTGGTGAATGATCCTTTCAACATATTGTTAAATGAGGTTTGCTACTATTTTGAGGATTTTTGCATCTATATTCATCAGGGATATTGGCTTATACTTTGCTTTGCTTTTCTTCTCTTTTCTTTTTTTAGTGTCTTTGTCTGGTTTTGGTATCAGGGTAATGCTGGCCTCATTAGAATGTATTTGGGAGCTTTCCTTCCTCTTGTATTTTTTTTGAATAGTTTGAGGAGAAAAGGCATGAACTCTTCTTTTAGTATTTGGTTGAATTCATCTGTGAATCCATCTGGTCCTGGACTTTTGTTTGTTGGTCACTTTTTGATTACCAATTCAATTTTGTTATTACTGGTTGGTCTGTTCAGATTTTCTTTCTTCCTGATTCAGGTTTGGAAGATTGTATGTTCCTCAAAATTTATCTGTTTCTTCTTGTTATCCAATTTGTTGGCATATATTTTCTTGTAGTAGTCTCTTATAAACCTTTGTATTTCTGTGGTGTCAGTTGTTATTTCTCTTTCGTTTCTGATTTTATGGATATGGGTCCTCTTTTTTTTTCTTGATGAGTCTGGCTAAAGATTTGCCTATTTTTGTTTATCTTTTCAAAGAATTAGCTCTTGGTTTGATCAGTCACTTTCTTATTCTCACTGAAACCTGTCTCTCTCTTGAGGACACTGCTTCTTCTGCAACCTTCCTGCTCCCTCATATTACTGAAACTGGCAATGTGCAAGATATCTTCATTGCTTCCTGTTGCTGCTTCCCTCCCTAAAAACTCCTAGCTCTGACTCTCAGGTCATTAGACCACTACTCACCACAGTCTTCCTGTGGCCCCAGTCACTCTCCTTTGTTCTTTGAAGATGCTAGCTCCGCTCTCTGTCAGTTTGTCCATCACTTCCCTTTGGGTAATTCTTGGTAATTTCAATATTCACATGGATGATGCTTCTAGTAGCCTTGTTTCTAAATTCCCTGACCACATCTCCTCCAGCGATCTTATCTTTCGCCCCCTACCTTGCCCACTTACTCCAGTGATCATACCCTTGAGCAAAATTCCTCAGAAGACTAGCTTATACTGGCTGCCTCCAATTTACCTCCTTCCATTTTCTACTGAACTAATTAATAAAGGTTTCATCATACCACACCATCGAAACTACTCTTGTCCAGCTGCCTAGTGACCTCCAAATTGCTAAATCTTTTTGAGTCTCAGTATTTTATTGAAATAGCACATTTACCAATTAACCAAGAATACACTAACTGTCGGGGGCGCTTGGGTGGCTCAGTCTTTAAGCATCTGCCTTTGGCTCAGGTCATGATCCCAGGATCCTGGGATCAAGCCCCACATCGGGCTCCCTGCTCTGCTGGGAGCCTGCTTCTTCCTCTCCCACTCCTGCTGCTTGTGTTCCGTCTCTCAATGGCTGTCTCTCTCTCTGTCAAATAAATAAATAAAATCTTTAAAAAAAAAAAAAAAGAATACATTAACTGTCTTTCCCTGGCAACTCTCCACCCCCAGAATATGCAGCACAATACCAGAGTGACTTCAAATATCCTTGATCATGAGAACCCACAGAAATATGACCATGTTATGTGATTCAACACTCTGATGGCCTTGAGTTGTTCTTAGGACAGAGCCCAAATCCTTAAAAGGATGGTTTGACTCTTGGCTGTCCCTGTAGCCTCATCTCGTACCACATGTCTTCCCCCTCATTCACGACACTCCACTGGTCTTTGGCATTGAATAGGCTGCTCCCACTTTTAGAAATGCTCCTCTCCTCCCTCCCTTTCCTTCAGAAGAACACTCAGCCCTCCCTGACCTGCCTGGCCAGTTCCCCTGCCATGCCTGATCATGGTATCACATAACTCCTGCTGGATCACCTGGCATAAATGGAAAACCACGCATTTAATTTTGTCTTCCTCACTAGATGAGAAGTTCCATGAGGGCAGAGACCACATCTGCTTTGGCTCCCCACTGTGGCCAGAGCTCCAGCACAATGCCAGGCATGTAGCTGACTCCAATAAAGAAATGTTGAAGAGAAGAAGAAAGAAGGCAAGTGGCAGGGCTCTCGTTCATCATCGGACCCATAGGACCTCGTTGTGATCTCTGATACACAGCAGGTGGTCACTCAGTATTCTGAATGAATGAATACATGTGTCAATGTTTTCAGATAGCGCTTGGCCAGGAGGAAGTAGTAACATACCCAAGTTATAAACGATTTTAGGATATGCTAAACTGGGTCAGGTAATAAAGAAACTCCTACATTTCAATGCTTAATACATACAGGTTTGTTTCTGGATAATAGATTATATTAAAGAATATTGGTAATTGTGTTGAGGGTGATAATGGCATGATCGTAACGCTGATCACTGGCCTATTTGCTCACAGGTACTTTCTCTGACTTTGCCCTTTTCTGATCTGTATCCCAGGGGGCTCACCTCCCATCCTCCCTTGCTGTATTAGCCTGCTCTGGCTGCCATAACAAACCACCATAGACTGGGTGACTTAGACAACAGAATTTTATTTTCTCACAGTTCTGGAGGCTGGAAGTTCAAGATCAGGGTGCCAGTTGGGTTCTGATGAGAGAGAACTCTTCCTGACTTGGAGGCTGCCTTTTTGTTGTGTTCTCACATGGCAGGCGTGTGGGTAGTGGAGAAAGACCTTCCTCTCCTTATAAGGCCATTGGTTCTATAGGGCCCCACTCTTGTGACCTCATTTGACCTTAATTACCTCAAAACAGCCCCATCTCCAAATACAGTGGCACTGAGTATTAAGGTTTCAACATATGAATTTGGAGGCACGCAGTTCAGCCCATTAGCACTTGCCTCTCGGCTTCTGGCCAGTTCTGCCGATGAAGACAGGATGCTAGGGCTTCTCTCCTGTCTCTCTCAGCTTCATGTGGCCTGGCTGCCAGTGGCTGCATCTCCTCCACTATATCTGCTCCCACTGGATTACACTCTGCCTCCCTGGTCCCAGCTTCTACCAGACAGCCCCTGTATTACTTTCCTATGATTGCTGTAACGAATTACCACAAACTGCGTGCTTTACAACAAGTGAAATTTATTATCTCACAGTTCAGGAGACCAGCAGTCCAAAATCAAAGTGTCAGCGAGGTCGGGTCCTTCTGCAGCCTCTAAGGGAGAATCTGTTCCATGTCTCTCTCCTAACTTCTGGTGGTCGTGGGTAATCTTTGACATTCCTTGGCTTATAAATGCATCCTTCCAATCTCTGCTTCCATCTTTATATTGCCTTGTCTCTGTGTGTCTCTTTATCTAAATCTCTCTCTTTTCTTATAAAGATGCCAGTTATTTAGCCCCCCACCCAATCTAGTATAACCTCATCTTAACTTGATTACATCTTGATTGCATTCACAGGTACTGGGGTTTAGGACTTGAACATATTACTGCAGCCCACTGCAGTCCATCATGGTTCTGTGGGTCGTTAAGCGTTTGTGGCCCAAGTGCTCTAATAACACACCTCCTCTTCCCTTTGTCCCTCCAGTCCTCTGGATGGGAGCAGTTTTCTGCTAAGAGCTAGTCTCTGAGCTGTCTCACCAACCCCTGCTTGTTATATTATATAAAATATAAATATATAATACATATGTGTATATATGTATGTATACAAACATGTATGTATATATGGTATGTATAGATACTAAACTATTTACAGATACAATGACATGGGATTTTCTTTAAGATAATCCAGCTGGGAAAAAAGGAATGGTGGGAAGACCCCACTCTAAAATATGAACTTTGGGTGATTATGATATGCCAGTATAGATTCATTAATTGTAACAAACGTACCACTTGGGGGGGAGTGGGTATGTCGATAGTGTGGGAGGCTGTGCATGCGTGGGGCAGGGAGTATATGGAAAATCTCTGTACCTTCCTCCTAACTTTGCTGTGAATCAAAAACTGATCAAAAAAAAAAAACAACTGGGTGGCTCAGTCAGTTAAGCGTCCAACTCTTCATTTTGGTTCAGGTCCTGATCTCAGGGTCTTGGGATTGAGCCCTGCATCAGCCTCTGCCCTGGGCATGGAGCCTGCTTAAGAGTCTCTCTTTCCCTCTCCCTCTGCCCTTCAGCCACCCTCATGCACTCTCTCTCAAAAAAAAGAAAAGAAAAGAAAAGAAAGAAAGAAAGAAAGAAAGAAAGAAAGAAAGAAAGAAAGAAAAGAAAAGAAAAAGAAGAAGAAGAAAGAAAGAACAAATAAAACAAGAGGGTGTTAGATGAAAGTGAAAGAAAATTGGCAAAAATGCTAATAATGCCAATAATAACAGTTGGGTGATAAGTATGGGAAAGTTCATTTTACTATTCTCTGTACTTTTATGTATATTTGGGATTTTCCATAACAAAAAGATCTCTAAGAATGGTGTGATAAAATGGTGATTTTTATCTCCTGTATCATTTTTATACTTAGTCCTGTGAAAATAACCTTGTGTATTACTCCTTTCTAATTTCACCAAGAAAACTTCAGTTGTCTCTAGAACTCTGTTGAGGAAAATCCAGCAGGACTACCCATTGGTCTTACTATTCAGTATTTCAACAGAAAAGACAAAGTGCTTGAAAACTAATTTTTTGTGAGAAAATTCTGTAACCACATTGAAACAGCAGTCTACAATTTATCTAGCTCCCTCTGTTCTCTGTTTAGTATTCAACAAGTTTTAACCAATAAGATATTCTTGACTTCTTCAAATTATTAAAATACAAAGTGTGCTCAGCTATTGTTGGAAAGGTAAAGACCCTTTTGCTTTTCCTTCCAGTAGAGGGCTTCTACTAAAAGAAAAAAGCAAAAACTTTTACTATGGAAAGATTCAAGTCAGAAGTTGAAGAATAATCCTAATGCTAGCCTATTAATCTGCTTCAGAATTTACATTCAGTGTACAAAGTATCTTGTTTCTGAGATCACATCACACCAAGTTATATTATTTCATAATTCTCCATCCTCCAATACCCGTGCTATATGGCCATGCAGAGAACTGTAGATTGTAAAAGAGGGTCATGTTCTTTCCATGCTTTACTGTTTTCCTTGCTTTACTATTTTCTTTATCCTAGGATGATTTTCAATATTAAAGATCCTTAGAAAGAGAAACAAACCAAGCCTACCATATTGCTAATTTAACCTTATTTTTTAAATATTCTTTGAGTTTTAAATATCATAGGACATCAGAGCATTTTAAAATTTAAGAACATACATATCAGAAATAATGCTTTAAACCACATGATGCAAAATGTAATGGAGGATGTGGGTCAAGAGCGTTTTTTTTCCTTTTCTCTAGGTTACAGAATTAGTCGTAAAAGATAGTAAATTATTTTCATTGTTTTCCCCATCATAAAAGTTTATTTTTCTTTCAAAATGAAATATCTCCTCTTTTCACATGACAGAGTTTAATCTTCTGTTTTTATGGCAGAATGTCGTAAATTATTTCATTGCAATAGCTTATTGTTAGAAGTTGTGCTGTCACTTAACGAATCTGTTCTCTGTCTTCCAGCTGCACCAGACCCCACAGCTTTCCAAGGTCACATGAAACCCTGAGTTGGCTGCTCTATGCTAGGTAAGCATTGCACACAGAAGCCCACCTTCTTCCACATTGCTTAGGTCTCTCCTACCTCCCCTCTGCATATCAGAAAAGCATAATTTTAGATTAAGTTTTGTTGATAGATAGTCATCATTTAAAAGCTAGTACTTTTTGATCAGTTCATTGAGCTAGGCATTATTTGACTTTTTTTTTTTTAAAGATTTTATTTATTTATTTGACAGAGATAGAAACAGCCAGCGAGAGAGGGAACACAAGCAGGGGGAGTGGGAGAAGAAGAAGCAGTCTCTCAGCAGAGGAGCCTGATGTGGGGCTCGATCCTATAACACCGGGATCACGCCCTGAGCCGAAGGCAGACGCTTAACCGCTGTGCCACCCAGGCGCCCCGACATTTAATTTTCTAAAGAACCTATTCAAGAATCAACACTGATTATTTCTGTTTTCAGATAATGAGACCGAAGCTCAGAAAAGTTAAGTAACTTGCTGAAAATCACACAGCTAGGACTCGTTAGAGCCGAGGTGCAGCTCTCCCAAGCGGTGCTAGAGTTAGTGCTTGTAACCGTTGGGTCACATCTCAAATCCAAGTTGTCCTGTACTTTTCCCCATTGGCACAGGGTATCCTGAATGTGCCCAGTGCTTGGCTCTGCTTCTAAAGCTAAGGGTACAGTGCTGTTCTTTAACTGGATCTACAGTTGCTGTTTCATCAAGTTGGGAAAAGCCCTGGACTAATTGTTAGTAATCATATAAAGTGTTCCATTTTAAACAGACCTCTTTTTTTTTCAGGTGGGTAAAACTTAAAAATAATGATACTCTGTTTTAAATTGCCAGTAGGCAACATGTAATTATTGTATAACTTCTAAACTTGGTGTTCAATATTATTTAAATTGTGTCCTCATCAGTCAGATAATTTTTAGTGAAAAAGAGAGTGAGGCTTTTTTTTTTTTTACACAGATGGTCTATGGGATTACTGATTAGAAAACAAACAAACGAACCTAAGAACAATTTCTCTTACTTAATAACAAAACTAGGCGATGAAGGGTTTAATTTTGTGCTGTCCGATAAGGTAGCCACTAGCCACATGTGTCTGCTGAGCATTTGAAATGTAGACAGTTTGAATTGAGATGTGTGGCAAGTGTCAAATACAAACATATTTTGAAAACTCAGGACATAAACAAAGGATGTAAAATATCTCTTTAGGAACAATTTATATCAATTACATGTTGAAATGGTAATATTTTGCATATACTGGGCTACATAAAATATATTATTAAAGTTAATTTCACTTGTTTTTTTCTTTACCTTTTTTATTGTGGCTACTAGAAGACCTTAAATTCCATGTGTGGTTTTGCATATTTCTATTGAACAGTGCCGGGCGAAGCGATGACTAGAGATAAAGGGAAGTCTTAGTTCAAGTGGAATCAAGCAGTTCATAGCATGTATGTTCGTCAGTGAAAAGCATTATTTTTTCAGTGATAAGGTTAAATAGCCATGTGATGACAATTCTACCATTTTCTCAAAGTTCTGCCCTGTTAGATTGCCATTGTATTCATAAGAACCACAGGAAAAGGCATTTCCTCCTGAAGAGCGATTCTCAGACTGATTTTTCAGTACTCAGAAATGTGGCCCCAGGATGACATACCAAGAACAAAAAAAAAGTACCAACATTTCTTGTGTGAGATTCAAAGCCAATGCTGTGGTTCTTTCTGAGCAGTGGGCACTGGTGTGGCTCACCCATGTCTACCATAGGGGTGATGGTTTACAGCACAGCAGTGCAAAGCCAAAGGGCACCCACGAGTTCATTACATAATTCTTGGTAGCGTGAGGCCAGGCGTGTATCTGCTCTGGGGAACGGTGGGCAGGCTCTGACAGGCAGACCGAGGCGGTCATGATGATGTTTTGACAGAGTGTGAGCTAGAAGTTGTTTGTTTGGAAAAAGGCTGACCGGCTTTATTCCCCTCCTCCTCCTCCTCTCTCTCTCTCTCTCTCTTTCTCTTTTTCCCTTTTAAACACTCTGGCATAATACTGAATGACTTTTGTTTTTAAGCTGCCTTAGCCTTGCTTTGTGAAGAAAAAGCCTGAGTACTCTTTCCCTGTAGGACACAAGTGTTATTTTTGGAGCAGAGGTTCTTAGCCTGATCTCTGTCTAAACCAATTTCTGTTCTTTGTGAGGTCGTGGTCTGGGGCGGCTCTGAGTGATCTCCATGGAGGGAAGCTTCCTGGCTTCGTGAGGGAGTGTTGGCAAAGATGTGGAGGGGCCACGCCTGAAAGTGCACTGCCCCAGGTCTGAACACAGAAGGCTCCTTCACATCCAGATTCCACTCGATAGATTGTGCCCTCAGGACAGTTGCAACCCCATGTGGTGAAGTGGTGTTCTTTTTCTGCTTATGTCACTTCATGGGATGTTTCGGGTTAACATGACCCCCCCTTTTCTTAGCCTAGTACTTTAGGTCTCAGGCTCCTGGGAACGAGGAAAGCCATTACTGGACAATCTCTGCAGGCTGTTCAGCGTGCAACTGGCTGTGGGAAAGCCACCGCCCACTCCGAGGGCCACAACGTGAGTCCCCGAGGGCTTCTGGGAACACGTCTCAGGACTCAAAGTTCAGAGCATCCCCTTCTGTAACCTGCTCTGAGTCGGGCTGCTAGACAAGGAAGAAAACCTCTCCGGCTTCTCACCGTTCCTCTTCCTGACCTGGCACTCCTAGGCCTTTACATAGCTGGAGCCTGGCAGGAGACATGTCAGATCAGAAACAGTTTAATAAAATAATGCTGTGAGCAACAAATAGCATACCACCTTATGATGACTCCTTTCCTTTGGAAAGTGGTAGCCGTGTATTCAGGGAGCAGACAAGTGTATGGAAAAGGCCCCCATGATGAACAAGTAGCCCCCGCGTGTGTGCCAGGCTGCTTTCCTCTCAGTGGATGGGAGCATGACCTGTGGTGTGCCCTTCTCTGGCCGGCTATACATAGCCAGCAAAGCTTCTTACCAGAGAAACCTCTTTCTGTACCCTCCACCAGTCCCACCCGCAGACTAGAAGACTCGCTGTAAATCCTCTGGAAGCTACTGAACCTGGCAAGGGAAACCAGCCAGCTGGCCCCCAGACCTGACCAGGTCCCCGCCACAGCCTTCCAGCCTTCCCTTCCTTTTCCCAGGAGCATACCCTGTGTTCAGCCATGGTCGACATGGGGGGCCTGGACAACCTGATCGCCAACACGGCCTACCTGCAGGCCCGGAAGACCTCGGATGGAGACAGCAGGGAGCTGCAGCGGCGGCGCCGGAGCCTGGCGCTGCCCGGGCCACAGAGCTGCACCCAGCTCCGCCAGTCCCTGCCCCAGGACTTCAACAGCCTGTGCGAGCAGCAGCCCATTGGCCGCCGCCTCTTTCGGGACTTCCTAGCCACAGTGCCCCCATACCAAGAGGCCGTGGCCTTCCTCGAGGAGGTTCAGAGCTGGGAGCTGGCTGAGGAGGGCCCCATCAAGGGCAGCATGCTGCAGGGGCTGGTGGCCACTTGTGTGGCTGCCCCTGCTCCAGGGCACCTGCACCCCTTCCTGAGCCCCGTGCTGGCCGCCAAGTGCCAAGCAGCCACCGCCGAGGAAGAGCAGATAGCCCTGGTAGCACAGGCCAAGACCGAGGTCATGGCCTTCTTGCAGGACCAGCCCTTCCAGGATTTCCTGGCCAGCCCCTTCTATGACAAGTTTCTGCAGTGGAAAGTCTTTGAGATGCAACCGGTGTCAGAAAAGTACTTCACCGAGTTCCGGGTCCTGGGGAAAGGTGGTTTTGGGGAGGTAAGTGTCTCAGAATGGCCAGACTGGAAGGCGAAGTACGTAGCATAAAAGCGGATTTGTTTTACCTTAAAAAAAAAAAAAGATCTTAAGAGAACTTACTTAGAACTAATTTCAGTGCCGCCTGTGGAGAATTCTTAGCTCACTTGCACATCTTTTTTCTGGTCACCATGTGAAATAAAATGAGAGTAGCATAGGAAAGACAAACAAAACGTGGAGCTGGCCAAGAATCTTTATCGTGGGGGCTACGCCAGAAGCACACTGAAGTGTCCCGGACGCTTTGGAGAATGATAGCAACACAGGACAGCGGGAGCTCTCTCTTTCCCTTTAATTGTGGTAATGGATGTAATTTGAGAAAAACTTCAGATTTCTGAGAAAACACTTATCTTGAAGTAAAGTCTAGAATCAGTCTTATACCACTGCTGTGATCAGCTCTTTCTTTTTTTAAGTAGAAAAACATTTTTTTAGTATATGTGCTGTTGAAGTGAGCACTAGAAAGACATGTTTTGAGGTAAAATTCACATAACATAAAATTAACCACTAACCATTTTATTTTATTTTATTTTTTAAAGATTTTATTTATTTATCAGACAGAGAAAGAGACAGCCAGCGAGAGAGGGAACACAAGCACGGGGAGTGGGAGAGGAAGAAGCAGGCTCATAGTGGAAGAGCCTGATGTGGGGCTCGATCCCAGAACGCCGGGATCACGCCCTGAGCCGAAGGCAGACGCTTAACGACTGAGCCACGCAGGCGCCCCACCACTAACCATTTTAAAGTATAAATTCAGTGGCATTTAGTACATTCATACTAATGTTGTGTAACCATCACCTCTATGTAGTTCTAAGACATTTTCATCACCCCTGTACCTGTTAACAGTTACTCCCCATTCCTGTCCCCACAGTCCCTGTAACCCCTGGTCTGTCTCCATGGTTTTGCTGATGTTTCCTGTAAATGGAGTTACAGAATATGTGACTTTCTGTATCTGGCTTCTTTCACTGAGCGTAGTGTTTTAGAGATTAATTCGCGTCATAGGTACAACAGTGCTTCATTCCTTTTTATAGGTGACTATTCTACTGTATGGACATACTACATTTCACTTATCCGTTCATCTGTGGATGGACGCTTGGGTTGTTTCCACCCTTTGGCTATTGTGAACGGTGCTGCTATGAATGTTCATGTACGTGTATGTGAATACCTGTTTTCATTGCTCTTGTGTCTATGCCCAGGAGTGGGATTGCTGGGTCATGTGGCAATTCTATGTTTAACTTTCAAAGGAACCACCAAAATCTTCCACATTTTAGGTTCCCATCAGCAATGCGTGAGGGTTCCAGTTTTCCCACATCCTTGCTGACACTTGCTATGTCCCCTTGATTTTTCATTATGGCCCACCTAGCGGGAGGTGCAGTGGTACCTCATGGTGGTCCTAGCTCTTTCTTGAAGAACCCCTATTACTTGCTGCTTCTCCTTTCTCAGAAGCCTGCCATCTTTTCACCTCACCTGATTTCTGCCCTTCCACACCCCGAATCAACCTTGCTCCCTTTCCTCTCCAGCACTTTCTACTTCTACCTCATCCTCGCCCTTTCTTTCTCTCCTTAAGGTATGTGCTGTCCAGGTGAAAAACACTGGTAAGATGTATGCCTGTAAGAAACTGGACAAGAAGCGGCTGAAGAAGAAAAATGGCGAGAAAATGGCTCTTTTAGAAAAGGAAATCTTGGAAAAGGTCAGCAGCCCTTTCATCGTCTCTCTGGCCTATGCCTTTGAGAGCAAGTCCCATCTCTGCCTGGTCATGAGCCTGATGAACGGGGGAGACCTCAAGTTCCACATCTACAGTGTGGGTACGCGGGGCCTGGCCATGAGTAGGGTGGTCTTCTACTCAGCCCAGATGACCTGTGGAGTGCTGCACCTCCACTCCCTCGGCATCGTCTACCGGGACATGAAGCCTGAGAACGTACTTCTGGATGACCTCGGCAACTGCAGGCTGTCTGACTTGGGGCTGGCTGTGCAGATCCAGGATGGCAAGCCCGTCACGCAGAGGGTGAGTGGCTCTCTTTGGTCCCAAGGGTGGGGCACAGAGTTGGAGAGGAGGAGAGAGGGCTGATCTATTCCCCAGGCAAACAGAGCCTTGGGCATAATTCTAATTTCCTTCTTCCTAAAACCCTTATGTTGTCATCTTGCCTTAAGTGGAGTGTTGTAAGAGGATTAGCTCAACTGGCTATTTGGGGGCTACTTTGCTCTCTTTTCCTGGCAGGCACAGGGAGCCTTCTTTGTGAGTTGGAGATGATCTGTGCTTTCATGGTGAGATGGAAAGAGCTGAATCCATAGCGGGCATCTAGTATGTTCCACCAATAACCACCTCCCCAGTGCCATGACCCTGAGTCAACAGAGTCTTGGTTTCCACCTTGGGAAAATTTTAGGGGCTGGGTCCTAAAATTCCAGGATCCTGGCAGGTAAACTTTAATAGGATAAGAAAAAGAAGAAACCTCTAACACTTAGCACATTAAGGTAAATATCTCCTTTCCCGCTGAGTGCAGATGGGGGGTTGTTTTACTTCAGATAGGTGAAATTTTGAATGAAAATGTATAGAAGAGAACAAAAGCAACAGATATCTATTTTGATCAATTTGGTTCAAAGTGGCTTGCAGAGAATCCTTTGATTAAAAGGGTATTAATTCTTTGATTAATTTAGCAATTATGTTAAGTGAACCATACAAGTAAGTAAACTCTCTGGGATTCTGACAGGTCTTTACCACTGAGTTTCTGTGCATAAAGGTGGGAGAAAGCTCAGGAAGACAAGGTCCAAGTCAGGCTCTTAAATATTCACTTGAAACTTTGTTTTTGTACAGTTTCCAACTTATAAGGCAGAGAGGATAATCAGGCAAGGAAGTGAGAAAAATCATGGCAAATTTGGGAAAGTGCAAGTGATTTTATGTGGCTGTAACATAAGGGGTGTTGACAAGATGTTTAGGGTTCAGATCATGCAAAGTCATTGGAATGCATTCTTTTGGGGGCCACGGAGCCATTGAAGGCTTTTAAGAAGGGGAAATGACATGAGTAGATTTGCATTTTTAAAAGACCAATTTGGGTTGTAAATGGGAGGCAGAGGACCTAGTTAAGAGGCTAATGCAGTGGCCCAGGAGGAAATTGTGGATGCCTATAGAAAATAGTAGGATTGAAGATGTGGGAGGAGATTGGCACCATTGGAAAAAGACCTGCTAGGACATTGAGACCAGCTGGGTATGAAGGTGAGGAATAGAGAGGATCTGTAGCTCCAGTGACTGGAAGGAAGAGCAGAACTGTGGAAAATTCAGTGATCGTTGTGTTGTATATGAGACAGGCAGGTAGAGATGTTCCCTGGGCATTTAGACCTATAGGTCTGGTGCTATGGAGAAAGGTCTAGGCTAGATATTGGGATTTGGAGTCGTTGTGACTTGGGAAGCTTCAGGCACCACTGAGTCACGTGGGAAACAATGAGGGAAGAGGACTAGGAATGGAAGCTGGGGGAATATCAATGTGTAGTGGTTGTGGAAGAAGAGCCTTGAAGAGGTAAAGAAATAGGATGAGAGGTAGGAATGACATAATCATAGGAGCTGCATCAGTTAAGGGTTGATTTCAGCGGCACTTTGTAGAAAACCCAAATAGCAGCGGTTTAAACCAGACAGAGGTTTATTTTCCTTATGTAACAAGTAGTGTGGAGATTAGTGGCGCTGGCATTAGTTCAGCAGCTGCAGGATGATGAGATCAATATCTCTGGCATGTTGGTTGGCCTTTTCCATGTGCCATAACCATCTGAATTTGGAAGAGAATCCTGAGCTCCAGGTAAGAATGCAGCCCAGCAGGTATCTTGACTTGGGTCTTGTAAGATCCTAACCAAAGAATCTTGCCATGCCGCGCCCAAACTTTTGACCTACAGAACTGTGAGCTATTAAAGGAAGGTAGCTGGGGGAAAGATTTTTGTATGATAACATCAAAATCAATGAAAAAGATAGCAAGGTGCGGGACATTGTGAGAGGGACAACATTTTCCTTTCCAACAGGGTACAGAATGTGTACCATCTATTATAATAGAACTTGAGGCTGTAATAGAATTTGAAACTCTGGACTTGATTCTTCCAAGTAGCTGATTCTTCCCTAAGTAGGAGCTAGTCATGCTTGGAGGGGCACAGGCCCTTTCAGGCTATTGGGGGACACTAGGTAACACACTTTGGACATCGCTCTATAGGCGATAGGGAGCCATTGAAGGTTTTTCGACAAGAAAGTGGCATGACTGGAGTGATTCTTTAGGAAGATGATTTGGACACTGTGTAAGATGAATTAAAGGAGAAAGAGATTGGGAGTGGGGGACCCACAAGCAACTGCTGGAAGGATCCACACATGAGGTGGTATGGTTGAGGAAAGACCTTGGGCTCTGAACAGTCCTGTGTCCACAGTTCAGCCCCCTGGCCTCTCCCCTAGTCTCCATCAAGACCCACACCTAGACTTCCTTCCCTTAAAACGTGGCTGTCCTCAGTGGAGTGGGTGAGGAGAACACAGAACAACTCCTAGAATGTGGTGACAGAAGGAGGCACCTCAGGGAAGAAAGACCAGGTGGCTCTGCTCAGGTGTGAGAAAGATGGGGGCAGACACACCAGGAAAGGCAGGGATACTTAAGAGTGCTGGCTGGGGAGGCAGAAAACCTGGGTCCCTGTCCCAGCTGTGTCAGTGACTTACTGTCTGCCATCTTGGGTAGGCCTCAAGGCCTCCTTTATCTCCAAGTTTTATGTGTCTATGAGATAGTCTTTGAATTATTTGGAAGAAAAGACTTGTAAATTCAGAAGATTAACATATGGAATAAGTTACTATGATTTACTAGACTATCAGTTAGGGTTCTTATGGGACAAAATGAAGTTACTTAAGAAATGAAATTAATGGTTTTCATACCTAAGAAACTCAGAGGCTTGGCTTGATCCAGGTGCCTGAGCAGTGGATTCCCTGAGAATCTCTGAGCAGTGGAGGGAGGATTCCCTGAGAATCTCTTCCTCTGTTTCCCTGCTCGGCTGTCTTCCATGTTAGCCTCACTCTCACTCGGGTGATCCCCACATAAAGGCCACAAGCATCTCCATACATATCCTCCCAACTGAGCAACCCATGGGAAGAAAACACCTCTTTACAAACAGTTCCTTCACATTTCCCAGGGAAGACTCTCAATGGACAACTCAGGTCACATGCCCAACCACAACCAATTCCACTGGCCAAGATGAGATCGCTGCTGTTCCCAGGAGCCAGGGAGAAGGTCTGTCCCATCTAAATCTCATGGACTGACAGCAGAAGAATGCATTCTCCAAAAGAAAATCAGGATGGAAAAGAATGAGAAATGGATGGCAGCTAGGCAAAAAGAGTGGATACCCCTAGTAACTGCTGTTACCTCCATGGTTTGAAAGCTTTCTGACCCCTTAATCAAGACAGGATGGGATCTAGATCCTTTATAAGAAGATTCTATGAGGTAGGAATACTATTAGCTCCATTTTACAGATGGAGAAATTGAGACTGAGAGAGGTTAAGTTACCCACTCAAAGTTGCATTGCTAATATGTGATATGAACCCAGGTACATCAGATTCAAGGGCACTTACAATTTTGATTCTACCCTGTTAAATTCACACAGAGAGCAGGACATGGCCTATGGTTTTTAATGCTATAAAAGGCTTTTCTCCAGGAAAACTCAGAATAAGTACATGTGATGACATTAGCGTGTCTTCCTCGGTCTGATATGGATACCAACCAGAAGTCCTGTTGAACCTCTGACAGAGTTAAGACTTCAAAAAAGAGCACCCCCACCTACACAAGGAACAATGTGACTAATGTCTCAGAGCCAGCCTCCCACACATAGGCACAATATAAATAAACATGGTCCCAGCCACTGTCTGTGTTCACTTTTAATAAATGTGATAAGCACTCCTGCCTGTTCTCAGCTGACATCTACATGCGTACAATAAAACTGATTCACATCACTGTTTTAGAGACTCCAGGAAAATATAGTAGGAACTTTGGGCAGTGGGGTTCATGCTGGGACTTCCAAATTCCTCATTCTAAGTGGAAAACAGTGACCTTCACATTTTATGGAACATGAATCCTTAGGACGTGTTCTTTTGTCAGAAATGGGAACGAAGTTAGAACAGTGAGCCAAAAGCTTGTGACACATTTGGTTACCTTGTCCTGCTCTGAAGCTTCTGGCCAACTCCTCACATTCAGAGGGACGATGGCTGACAGAGGTTGGGCATCCTATTTATTCTGAAGCTTCTACTGTCCTGAATACAGTGCTAGAGATACACTGAATAAGTGATTTTTAAAGGGTCTCCGAATGTGTTTCATCAAAATTAACACCTTCATACCTCACAATCACTAGGACCCTGCTCCAAAATTCTTTCTCTTTGAGAATTTACTTCTGAGAAATAGGGTAAGAGCCTTTTAAGAGTAGAATTCTGGTTACTCCTTGGTCACACATTGGTCTACCAAAATTATAACCACTATCATTAACTAAATTTAGTTCCTAGTAATTTTTGACCGCTACCAAAACTTCAAATCCATTCTCAAAGTATCTATCACTTATTAAGGGCATTCAAAAATATCCATTAAAGCCTTAGAATTATTTTTAACATCCCTTCATTCAAAAGACGGTCATTTATCCACTCACTCCTTCACTCACCGTGTATGTACTGAGCATTTCCCACGTGCCAGGGCTGTGCTGAACCTAGAGGATAGAATGATGAGAAAAAATGGACATGATTTCCTGCCCTCATGGAACTTAATCTAGTGGGGAAGATAGAACTTAATAATCACTCACAGGAATATAAAACTTCAGTTATGATAAATGCTATGAAGATGTGGTACATGGGGCTGTCCAAGGAGGATTTGTGAGGATCCAAGCATTAACCATAAGAGAAATACAACTTAACTTGATATCAGAGGGACATCAGCAAAGTTCTTGGAGCAGTGTCTTAGGCTGGGTTCCCTGGAAACAGACTTGGAGACACATTTCCATGTAGAAGACTTATTAGGGTGCATTCTCAGCAGATACACACATGAGAATGGCAGGATTGGGCAGATCCATAATGAAATGGAGCCAAGACCTCAGTCAGTCCTTCAACAAGCCCTTGAGTTGGGATGGCCCTTCAGAGTTGTCCCAATAGGGGTCAGAATTTAGGTTTTTGTATGCCCCCATGGGCCAGTCAGTGACCTTGGCTGGCTGCTAGCAGGGGGCAGCTTAGGCTAGGTAGTTGCCTGGGGTGGAGAGCAGGTCCCCAGGTGAGGTGCAGCTGTGAGCCATCAGCAGTCAGTGGTCCCAGCCAGGGTTGGCTACGTAATTTTCCAGGCTCCTCACGAATTGCAAACGGAGGACCCTCATTCAAATACCAGCAAAAAGCTCTCTCATTTCTTCCATGATTAATCTTGTTGAAAGTCTTAATGGTTTTTGCTATTCAGTGTCATACTCCCTTAGGCTTAGAGAGATAGGAGTAAGAGAAGACCCTCATAGGCATCAGGGCCCCACCCAGCAGGTGGGCCTGAGGAAGCATGTGCCTGACCCCAACCCTGAGTCCAGCCCTGCACCTGAGTCCAGGCCCCCACAGGGGCAGAGAGTCACGACCGTTGCTGAGCAGCAACAGTGGAGGAGATAGCCAGGAGCCCAGGGTAGGAGGCAGAAATGTGGCGGGAGACAGGACTGTGTGGGAGTCAGGCTCCATGCCCCAGGTGCATGCGCCATTGTCTCACTGGACTTAATTGACAAGACCCAAATTCAAAAATGTGTGAGGACACGTCTGCACAGCACTGAACCCGAGCACAGGGCACTGTTCAGCGGCACTGGACGGAGACCAGCCTGATCCCAGCAGCAATGGAGGCCACACCTGTGGAGGGGATCTGGGCAGAGTATCACGGTCTCCACTGCAGGTGGCAGAGCCAGTGCAAAGTACCTGTTGGTTTTGGGGGAAATGAAGGGAAGCCAAGAAAGGAAAAGCACGAAGCAAAAGGAAAAGTGGTTAAAATGAAGCTGGAGAGGTGGCAGGGACCATACAAACCTGGCCTTACAGGCCATGTTAAGGACTTTAGTTTTTTGCTTAAGAGCATCACAAAGTCTTTGAAAGGATTTTGCCAACGGGGCAAAATGCTTAGAATTCTGTTCAGAAAAAATTAGTCTGTCTGAAGTGAGAACAGATCAGAGGGGATTCAGGTGGATTATGGTCATTTGTAATCCAGGTGAGAGATGGTAGCAGCTCAGACCACAGAGGGGATGGTGGGGCTAGAGCACAATGGCCGAACTGGGAAAAGATTTCAGAATGGATAGGCCTCAGTGATGGTTAAGGGAGTGAGAGAGGTGCAAGGCAAGGAGGGGTGTCAGGGGTGATGTATTAGGTGTCACAGGTACAGACCTGGGCCCTGAGTACAGGGAACCAGGCACACAAATGCTTGCCTTTGGAAAGCCCCAGGACAGGGAAGAGACTGACAGTAAAAGGGCAGTGAAAATACACGTGACCAAGCTGTCCACATTGGGTGCACAGGAAGGGCACCCAGCCTGACATAGGATCCCTGTGCCAGGAAGGGCTTACTGGAGGAAATGACAACCAAGTTGAGATGTACAAGGCAAACAGAAGCTAGGCAGGTAAGGAGGAAGGAGAATGGGCTAGGCAGAGGGGTCAGCGTAGGTCTGGTCCTCAACTGAGGGCAATTCTGGCCCCCAGGGGACTTTGGCAATCTCTGCAGACATTTTGGTTGTCATGATGGGGGATATGCTACTGGCATCTAGTGGGTGGAAGCCAGGGATGCTGCTAAAAGTCTTACTGTGCACAACCCAGCCCCCACCACAAAGAACGGTGCAGCCCACAATGTCCATACTGTCACGGTTGAAAAATCCTGCCGAGCTAAAGGCCTGGAACGAGAGGCCTGGGGCTGAGGCACAGAACGGAGTGACTCTTCTGCTTAGAATGAGGAGTCACAGGGTAGGAAGAGGGTGACAAAGGGTACAGCTGGAGAATATAGCAGATGTCAGTCCCTAGGGGGCCGGAGGAGTGTGACAAGGGCATTCGAACTCAGCACCTAGAGTGTTGGGGAGCCATTGAAGGCTTTCAGGCAGGAAAACGACAAAAAGCAGCCTTGGAAGGACATTCAGGAAGAGGGAGCCAGGATGAGAGTAAACTGAAGGGAGTGAAGCAGAGTGCCTGGGATCTGGAGGGCCCTGGCAGCACGTTGTCCAGGGAATTGTAGGAACGACGAGAGAGACCCAGGAGATCTACAGGGGCAGCATGAGGGGACTGGCATGCAGGATGATATGATCAGGGACCAAAAAGTTGCATCATCGTTGTTGATATGGACACATGTTAGAAGCTCAGAGCGTCCATTCAGATCAAGTGCAGCTGATGAAATATGGTCCGCGGGGCCAACCAGAGGGAAGGAGTGTGTGTGCCAGTCCCAGTTCTGCCACTTCCTGTGGCTGCTGTGTACAGATGTGCAGGCTGACCCCTCACATGGGGCGCCTGGCCGTAGGGACACTGAGGACTGAGGGCCAACCCACGCTCTACACGCCAAGCCATGCAGAGTGCCTTCTTCTAATTGGCACAGACGTGCCACTTAGTCTGGCCATAGCCCTGCACTTGACCCCAGGCAAGTCATACCTCTTCAGTGAGGCTGGTTAATACCGCCTGCCTCTTAGGCTTGATGAGAAGATTAAGAAACAAGGCAGATAAATGCCTAGCAGAGGGTCAGCCCTTGGTAGGCACTCAAGGAATGATTGCTCTGATTATTCTACCAGAAGCCAAGTTCCAGACCCCTCAGTTGCAATCCGTTCTGTGGCTCTGTTTCTGCCTCACCTGTTGGCACTGTAGCTTCTCGGGTGACCTTTGTATCTGTGCTTTGTTCTCTGAGAGGCACAGGGAGCCAGCAGGACCCCAGGGCTGCAGTTGGTGCCGTGGGATGGGGGCGCACAGCTCCCCTCTAGACTGAGCCAGGCAGGAACATGCGGTTGCCTTACTTCCTCACATCTTAGAGACGCTATGGAAAACATGCCTAAGCCCGCCGCTGGAGAGATCCAGGGAACATGAAACCACCAAAGACCACACTCTAGTGAAAGAATCACAACTATTGATCTGTGCCCACGTCAGGCCCTGCCTTTCAATCTGAGGGAGTCTTAGAGGCTTTGGAGTTTTTCTTCTTGTGTAGCTATCCTGCCCCAGATAAGCGGAACCCAGACCTGGTGACCATGGTCTCTAACACCTGTTGAGGGCCGGCTGTGTGCCAGGCTTTTGGGAGGCACTCAGTGTGTTTTATCGCTTTAATCCTTATCATGGCCCTATGGCGTAAGAGCTCTGAGGCTCCGAGAGGTTGAGTAACTGGCTGGGGGTGACCAGCTAGTAATTGGTAGAGCTGGCATCCAAACCACAGCAGAATGACCCCAGGCTGTATGGCTGTGGAAGGCATTATTGCAGAAACCTGTCTTTTGGATCCTTGCAGGGTCTTTCTGAAATGGGTGTCCTCCCAGGGGTGTCAGAAAGGCCAGGAAGCTACCTCTGTTGAGGCTCCTGCTGCACCTCGGAAGTGGCTGGCAGAAAGCAGACAAGGAGCAAAAGCAGGCACTCTGGAGGCTTCAGCCTGGGGCTGAGCACGCAGGCGGAGCCTCGGAGCTAAATCCCCTGGGGTCTCCGGCCGCATTCCTCTGAGGTCTGCAAAGGCCACCGCTTAAAGGCGCAGAGGAGCAGCTGGGAACAAGAACAAAGCGGCCAGGCCCCCCTCGGAGGAAGGAAGGAGCGAGCCCCAGGAAACAGCTGATAGCGCTAAGCTCAGCTTGTTTTTTTCCTCTGCTCAACAGTTCTCCTGCCACGGCAAACAAAAGATGTACATTCTGATTCCCTCTTCTGTTTGGATTGTGCTGTCGAGTGGATCTGGTTCGTGATGAGCTGGGGGGAAGAGGCATCCGCAGGCAGTTTCTTGCTCCGTGGGCCAGTTTGCTGGGCCACCACCGACAAATGCAGAGGGCTTCCTTTTCTGCATCTTTCTCCCCATCTGGTCATCAAATCCAGCTTGGCTTGGACACATCAGGGGCACAATGCTGGCATTTCTTCTAATGAGTAAGCTTGCCACCTTTTCAGATTCAGTGGGAGGTGGAGGTTTACTGGTGACCTTGACCTTGAAGGACCTGCAACATACACATGCCTGCGTTCACACACGCACGTTTTCATGGATATATAAAACTATTAAGATGTGAACTGTGCCCTCTCAATCCCACTGAAAGGCCCCTCCCTATTCTCAGCACCGCCAAGGTCACAGTCCACTGCTGTCCAGAGTCACATTGGGACTGTTCAGAGGGCAGAATCTGCTCAGCCCGGCCCTGCCACTCGACTCCCATGGGCCCAGGGGTAAGAGTGACAACAGCTACAGGGTCAGTGGAAGCCAGCATCCAACAGCAAGAGCAATGTAAGGGGTGTCTGCACGGGTCTGGACAGGCTGGCTCTGATCCTGAGCCCACCCTGCGGTGTTCACCTTCCTCAAAGTTTCAACGCCTGTAGGTGTCCGGTGGTCCTGATGGGCCTAAGCAATACACATGTGGTGACTGAAGTAGATGGACTTCTTGCTGCCCCCTGGGGGGCAATATGGAAGGAGGCCTTATTATTGACTTCCTAAACCCTGTGAGGTCTGATGCTTGATGCCCTGCAATGCTGGGTATACCTTGTTTTGCCCGAGCAGGTGTTGACTATGTGGGTCCATCAAAAGGCACTATAAAACACAAGCAAAACAAAACGAAGGAAACAAAACAAAAAACATATACAGAAACCTCCCCTAAGAGTTTTGTTGCTGCTGACACTTGGGTGATCCCTATGGCCCTGGCAAT
Organism: Ursus maritimus; assembly: GCF_017311325.1. Taxonomy (NCBI): domain Eukaryota; kingdom Metazoa; phylum Chordata; class Mammalia; order Carnivora; family Ursidae; genus Ursus; species Ursus maritimus. The sequence continues at coordinate 21,499,531 of NW_024424453.1, read as the reverse complement.
GGCAGTTCTGGTCGTATAGACTGAAAGTGACTGTTTTGATGACACAGAGACTGATATGTGGAGGCTCTTTGTAACTGCAGGAGTTAAACTGAGCTGTGAGAGGTCAGCGTGGTTGGACCCTGCCCCATGCTGTTTGGCCCGTTCTCTCCTCCCACCCCACTCTGAGGAGGCAGTTCACATGCAGAAGACAAATGGCATAAAGGGCAGGCAATTAATTTTTTCAGCTGGAGGCTGCGATGGAATTTGGGTGCTTAGAGTCTGGCGTGCGCCTCTAATTCCATTCTTCTCTGTGAAATACCTCCACTCCTTAAGGAGGTGGTGCCCTTCAAAATTCCATCACTGACATTTTCTGTCTTTAGGGCCAAGAGGTAAATTTAGTCCTGAAAATTATTTGGAATGGATCTAAAGCTGCCCTGCATGCTGTCTTGTGCTCTTTCCATTACACCAAGAGGCTATAGTGCCGTAAAGATGGCAGGCAGATTCTTCATTTATTCATTTATTTACCTCTGGAGGGAGCAAGGTGGTCCTGGAGCATAGCTCAGGATCTGGTTCCCTCCCTCCTAGCAACCTCTGTAGTGTGGAGCAGCCCAGCCAGCCTGATTAGAAGAGATACAGGCAAAGGATGTTGGGAAACAGGGAAGGGAAACAGCTTAAGCAGGAATGGACCAAGATGAGGTCTTGGTCCTTGACAAATGGGGAGATGGAAGGAGAGGACTCTAAGGAGAGAAGAGAAGTCCTGAAGGGAACTTGGGAAGGTAAGAAAAAGCCACATGACCTACTTCTATAGAGGAAGTGTAATGTAGTGGTTTAAAGTACAGACCTGTGTGTGAATCTTGGGTGGGTGACCTTGGGCAAGATTTAAACCCTCTATAGTTCAGTTTTCTAATCTGTAAAATGGGAGATAAAATAGTTTCCATCTTATAGGGTTATCATAAAGATGAAACAAGAAATTCACATAAAGCACTTGAGAAAATATTTAGCATGTAATAAGCACTTAGTAAATATTGTACATTATTATTTCCAATTTTTCCCCTAGCCTGTGTCTCACATCCTTTGTTTAGGACCAGGCATGTTCTCCACTTTCACCCTATACCTTCTACTGAGCAACTGATGTTTATCTGGTGTCCTGATTAACTATTTAGTTGCCAAAGTCACTCGCCTCTGAAATCTGCTCCTGGGAAGGGCGCCACACACAGAGCAAGCTCACAATCAGTGTTGCTAAGTAGAATTTACCAAGCACCACCATCTGAACTGCAGTTGGATGTTGTTTGTAGTCTTTCTTCCTGCTTCTCCCACCCCAGCAGAAGAGATTGAACCAGAGAGAAGCGGGATCCAGGAACATATAATCCAACTGAAAGTTGTAGAGCGTGAAATACTATGTAAGGTGGGGAGACCACAGTCCCCTCCCCACCTTAGCTCCCAGAATGAGAGCAAGCAGGCTGAACCCTCTCAAGTGGGGTACTGGAGCATCTCTCTCTCTGGGGAAATGGAGTAGCCTAACACAAAAGGCCTGTGGATACTCACAGGTGGGGTCCCCGCTGAAATGGCTTGGCAGGATTACCCTACAGTGAAGCCCATCAGTTGACAAGCTTCTTGTCAGCTTTTTGGTGTTACCTTCGTAAATATGAGTAGTCAAAGATCATTTGTTGTTTGAAGAAACCCTCCAAAATGAAAGACAAACATGCAAAAACAAACAGAAGAAAGAAGCTTATAGAAAGTAGGAACAATGCAATGAGTAGAATGGAACATTTTAAAAAATGTATAATTAATATCTTATGAGATTTAAGAAGAGATATTGCATCCATGAAGCAAGAACAGATGCCAGAGAATGAGGAACATTCAGAGAAGAAAAAGGACATTTGGAAATAAAAGATTCATAAATAAATTTGCAGAACAACATGGATAAATCTCAAAAACATTATGTTAAAAAAAGAAATCAGGGGCGCCTGGGTGGCACAGCGGTTAAGCGTCTGCCTTCGGCTCAGGGCGTGATCCCAGCATTATGGGATCGAGCCCCACATCAGGCTCTTCCACTATGAGCCTGCTTCTTCCTCTCCCACTCCCCCTGCTTGTGTTCCCTCTCTCGCTGGCTGTCTCTATCCTGTCGAATAAATAAATAAATAATCTTAAAAAAAAAAAAAAGAAATCAGACACAAAAGAGTATCTACCATACAATTCCATTTACATGAAATCCAAGAACAGACAAAACTAATCTATGGTGATAGAAATCAGAAAGTGGTTGCCTGGGATGTAGAGAGGAGAATGGACTAGAGACACAGGGAACTTTCTGGGTGGATGAAATATTCTATATCTTGTTTGGTCAAATGATGGAGAAATGACTTTGGGAGGACAGTGACCAAACTATATCTTGTTTGGGTGGTATTTATGTGGGTGTATTCAATTATCATCCAAAACTTATTGAACTGAATCTATGACCTGTGCACATTATTCTATGTTAATGATATTTTAATAAAAAACATTTCCAGAAATGAAATTTCAGTAGAAGCATTAAGCCTCTAGATCTAGCTATTAATTCACAGGAAATACAAAGAATAGAGGAACATGTTAAATGACACCATAAGGATGCAGCCAGCAAAATCTGACCTGGGGCACTTTAGAATTTAACCATCTTTTCCAACAAAATCTTCCAGAGGGCTGGGGAGGCAGGCACATGAGGAACTTATATATTCACAGAGATTTAAGAGACATACCAGACAGTGACACTGTGTGAACTTTATGTAGATCCAAATTTAAGCAAACTATTTAGAGGACAATTTTATAGGATAACTGGAGAAGTGTAAACATGTCCAGATATTTGATGACATTAAAGAATTATTGTTATTTTTAAAGTGAGATAATGGTATTGAGGTGCTTTGGTTTTGTTTGTTTGCTTTTAAGTGGCCTTATCTTATAGAGATTCATAGTGAAATACAAATGATATGATGTCTAAGAGAGTCTGAGCCAGTGGGAGTGGGTAGGGGACACAGATGAAACAAGACTGACCATTTGTTGATAATTGTTGAAGCTGAGTGTAGCATATGCTGGGTTTATTATTCTAGGCTCTCTTTTGTATATGTTTGAAATTTCCCATAATAAAATACTTTAAAAAAAAATAGGAGAGTTGGGGGAAAAATAGAGGAAGTCTCCTGGGGAGGGGGGGGGGAAGGAAATCCTAGAAAAAGACAAAGAGAAGGAAAATAGAAGCAAAAGATAAGAAGCAGAGGGGATAAGTTCAGGATTTTCAAAAACAAAAAGAGAGGAAAGAAAATGGAAGGGAGAAAATGATCAAAGAAGTAATATGAGAAAGTTTCCCAATTCTGACAGCCATTAGATCTTGGATTCAGTGGCCTGCCAGTAGCTGGCATCATCAATGAAAAAAGCCCCACACCAAACTACATCATTGAGAAAATTCATCAAGTTGGTGTACGGGCCACAAACCTCACACACCTTCTTACAGTCTCTCCCTGCCTTTTCTCTCTCTCCTGGGCAGCATCCTGTTGGCTCCACTTATAGGCCAAGTTGGTCATCCTCTTTTTAGAATTGGAGCAAATATACTGTGCAATGTGAATCCTGATTTCTAGCAAGCTGCTGAAGGTCTGGATATCTGGAAATACAGACAAGTTAGCTTTTGGATAATCCTTGACTAATGGAAATAGGAGATGGGAGGAAGCTGGGTATATGGATTTCCCCCTTCTTCACTCTCCCCTGCAGTTCCTCTTTATGACCCTTGTAGAAGATTCTATTCTGCCTGATGGACCAGCAGGCACCTGGTAACACCTGGCATTGCATCCCCTTTCCTCACTCCTTTTTCCCTCTGCATTTTTTAAAAAAGATTTTATTTATTTACTTATTTATTTATTTGATAGGAAGAGAGCACGAGCAGGGGGAGCGGCAGGCAGAGGGAGAGGGAAAAGCAGACTTCCCACTGAGCAGGGAGCCCACAACACAGGGCTGGATCCCAGGACCCCGGGATCATGACCTGAGCCAAAGGTAGATGTTTTACTGACTGACTCACCCAGGCACCCCCTTTCCTCTACATTCTGTTATGGAAACTTTCAAACATACAGGAAAGTTGAAAGAATTTCACAGCAAGCACCTGTATACCCATTACCTACCTGTTTACCATGAACATTTTGAACAGCTTTCTTGAGATATAATTTAAATACCCTAAAATTGACCCATTTAAAGTGTACAATTCAATGGGTTTTAGTATATACATAGAGCAATGCAAACATTATCATGATTTTAGAATCTTTTCTTCACCCCAAAAAGAAACCCTCTACCGTTTAGCAGTCACTCCCAGGCCCTTGTCCCAACCCTAAGCAACCAATAATCCACTTTCTGGCTCTATGGAATTGCCTATTTTGGACATTATATATAAATGGAAACACAATATGTGGCCTTTTGTGTTTGGCTTCTTTCACTTAGCATAATCTTTTCAGGGTTCATTGATGTTGTAGCATGTATCAGTACTTCGTTCCTTTTTACGGCCAAACAGTAGTCCATTGTAAATCATTAATATTTTATTAGATTTACTTTATCACATGTCTCTCCATCTGTCCATCCCTCTATTGATCCATTAATCTGTCTTACATCTTTAATGTATTTCTAAGTAGGCTTATTCCCCTTTCCCCCCAACCCTCAGCACCTTTGCTTTGCACACCTCTCAAATAAAGCTCATATCACATGGTCACCTTAGGTACAAAGGAGGCTGAGAGATGGAGTGCTCAGCCTTCTGACCTCTCTGGTAGAAGGATACAAGGGAAAAGGGTGACTGGGAATGAATTTTTGCTATTTCAGCATACAGTGTTTCTCAACCTCATCCACATCTCTTCCTCTAGTCTGCCCTCCCACCATTGCATCCCACAGATCTTGTGTTCCAGAAATGCCAAATTCCTTAAAGCTCCCTGAACACCCCACATTACTTCTGGCTCTATCTCTTGCATGTGCTCATTAGCTGGCTAGCCTTCTCTGGGAGACCGATTCTTCCCTCATGATTCAGCTCAGCTATCGCTCTTCAGTGAAGTATCCCCAACACACACACACACACACACACACACACACACACACACCCTCCGGCTTCCCTGTGCTTGTTTCATACTCTCATTACGGCATTTACCCTACTCTATTGAATTAACCTTTTGACCTGTCTCCACCAGCCTGTAAATCCTGAAGGACAATGGCCAGGTATCATAGGTCTTGGTATGCCTAGAACTCCCTGTAGGGCCTGGCTCAATAAATATTGGTTGGACAGTGAATGGAAAACATCTAGTTACCATCTTTACTGTTGTTTATTTAACAAACATTTTGTTGGGCGTGCACCACATGAGGCCCTACATAAGTTCCAGGGCCTCAGGGGAGTGAGTTGAGTGAGACTACATCCTGGGCCTCAGGGAAGCCTGACAGGACCTTTCTGTCTGGACAAATGCAAAACTGGAAAAGATGCCAGGACAACAGATGTAACCTGGGACTGTACCGGGCAAACCAGAACATATGGTCACCCAAATTATATATCAGCTTCTGTGAAAACAGCAGTGCCATGCTGACTCATGCTCGGCCTGTCAGACCCAGTCATTTCCAGAACAGGACAATTACTTCTCATTAGTGCTTGGGTCATATATGCTTTTCGTTGTTTTTACCCATGTAGAAATTATCCATGAAATTTAATATTCCTAGGGCATTATATATATAGTGCATATAAAAACAATTAGAAAAAAGTCACCTAATAAACAACTGAAAACACTTTCCAACCTTTTTTGATGTCCTGGAATGCATGTTTGTAATCACTGTGTGAAATCCATTATATATATAAACTTGGTATTAACAATAGACTGTATCTAGTCTGTTGTCTTTATTGATGGGCATTTGGAGGTTTCCAGCTTGTGACCATTATGAATAATGGAGCTATGAACATCTCAATGTAGATTCCTTTTTCTTTCTTCTGAGTCATTTCTTTGAGGTATATACTCCAAAATGAAGTAACCTGATCGAAGGAGAGGAACAGTTGGTACATGTTATTTTCCATGACTCTGTATCTTACTGCTCTCCTAAAAGTCGTCAATGTACAGAGCACATCTGTTTCTCACAACTCTGCCAATAATTTATATAATCAGTTTTATGCACTAATAGAAGCTTGTTGTCATTTTACGGTGTTCTTTGAATTTTTCTTTTTTCTTTTCTTTAAAGATTTTATTTATTTGAGAGAGAGAGAGAGCATGAGCAGGGTGAGGGGCAGAGGGAGAAGCAGACTACCCGTTGAGCAGGGAGCCCAACGCAGGGCTCGGTCTCAGGACCCCAGTATCATGACCTGAGCTAAAGGCAGACACAACCAACTGAGCCACCCAGGCGCCCAGGTGTTCTTTGAATTTTTAATTGCTGCAGAGGTATACATTATACTTTAACCAAAATGGAAAACATAATGTGTTTGTGTGTATTCATATATATGTAATTACAAGATATATATATTCATTAAATATTTATTGGGGGCGCCTGGTGGCTCAGTTGGTTAAGTGTCCAGCTCTTGGTTTTGGCTCAGGTCATGATCTCAGGGTTGTGGGATCGAGTCCCATGTGGGGGTCTGCACTTGGCCTGGAGTCTGCTTGGAATTCTTTCCCTCTCCCCAGCCCTCTCCCTCTGCCCCTCCCACTGTGCACACATGTACACTCTCTCTCTCAAATAAATAAATAAATAAATAAAATCTTTTAAAAATTTTGTTGAATTAATGAATAGATTAAAATAACACTTTCACAAAAAGACAATAACTGCATGATTCCACATACATGAGGTACCTAGAGTAGTCAGATTAGTAGAGGCAGAAAGTAGAATGGTGGTTGCCAGGGCCTAGGGAGTGGGGGCAATGGGGAGTTGTTGTTTAATGGGTATAGAGTTTCAGTTTTGCAAGATGAAAAGAGTTCTGGAGATGGAAAATGATTATGGTTGCACAATAATGTGAATGTACGTAATACCCTTGAACCGTACATTTAAAAATTACTAAGATGGTAAATTTTAAGTTATATGTATATATATATGTATAAATATGTATTTTTTAACCCAATGGTCATTTGGCATGTATTGTCAGTAGAAATGTGCCTACAAAATAGAGTCATGCATGTTAAATGAAATTTCACGTGTGGAATTTTTTAGATTAAAATGACTGTGCTAATTTTTCAATGCAGGGACAGGAAGAGATGTGCAATATTAATATCATTATATAGCAAAGAGAGTAAGAATCACAACCCAGATAATATAATGAACATTCAATATTAACAATAAAGTGTTCAACCTTTAAAAAACCATGCATCTAATTTTCTATTACCTGTGGATAAAATGCAGAGGCAGAACTTAGGGGAATCACAGAGACATCCTCTTGAACTTTTCACCTTAATGATGAAATGAGGGGCTAGGTGACTCCCCCATTTCAAGGGCAGCCTCATCTGTCCCTTTATTTTATTTATCTTTCTATATATCTATATTTATTTATTTGCCTCCATGCCCACATGGACTCATGACCCTGAGAAGACCTCTGCTGAGATCAAGAGTCAATTGTCTGAAGCACCCAGGCACCCCTCGTCTGTCCCTTTCATAATGCACTCCAGCTAAATCCTCTTTACGTCTCATTGGCCAGAATGGAAGACAGGGCCTGCCCCAATTGCACCAGAGAATGCTAGGAAAGCAGAGGCTAGAACAGGTTAGACACATTTCCACCCCAAAATACTTAGGATTCCCTTAACAAAGAAAAAAAAAAGGAGAAAGGGTATTGGATAGGCAATCAGCATCGTCTGTTACACTCACATTAGTGTTTTTGTTTTGTTTTGTTTCTTGTTTGGGGTGTTACAGGCTGGAACCAATGGTTATATGGCTCCTGAAATCCTAATGGAAAAAGTGAGTTATTCCTATCCGGTGGACTGGTTTGCAATGGGATGCAGTATTTATGAAATGGTTGCTGGACGAACGCCATTCAAAGATTACAAGGAAAAAGTCAGTAAAGAGGATTTAAAGCAAAGAACCCTGAAAGAAGAGGTCAGATTCCAACATGATAACTTCACAGAGGAAGCAAAAGATATTTGCAGACTCTTCTTGGCTAAGGAACCAGAGCAACGTTTAGGAAGCAGGTAAACTACCATATATCAGAGGTGATTAGCAATGTCAGCATTGTCCACCGGGATCTGGAAAATACTTTGGATTAGTGACTAGGCCTTGGCATCAAGTATTATTATTTTCCTAAAATTTGCATATTATATGGTTAAGTATTTCCGATACTATCAAACACTGTGAGCACTTAATGTGGAACTATCTCACAGATATATTTTAAAGTACAAAAGTGAGGTGCAAAACAGCATTCGTTGAATGAAAGAAGGAAAGAGAGGAAAGAGGGAAGGGCAAGGAGAGGAGAGGAAAGGAGAGAAAAGAAAAGAAATCTATAATTCAAATAGTTGCATAGAATATTTTGGGCAGAGTATACAAAGAATGTGTATGACTGGTTGTCTCTAATAGCAAGAAATTGGGGGGGAGGTGGTGCCTGGGCGGCTCATGTGTTAAGCGTTTTCCTTCGGCTCAGGTCATGATCCCAGGGTCCTGGGATTGAGCCCTGCATCGGGCTCCCTGCTCAGTGGGAAGCCTTCTTCTCCCTGTCCTACTCCCCCTGCTTGTCTCTCGCTGTGTCTCTCTCTGTCAAATAAATAAAAATCTTTAAAAAGAAAGAAGAAAGAAAGAAAAGAAGAAAGAAAGAAAGAAAGAAAGAAAGAAAGAAAGAAGAAAAGAAAGAAAGAAAGAAAGAAAGAAAGAAAGAAAGAAAGAAAGAAAGAAAAAGAAATTAGGGGCAGGTGACAGGGATGCAAATGATTTTCACTCTATGACCCCATAATCTTTTGAATTTTGAATCATGTGAATAAATGATTCAAAAATGAATAAAATTAAGTACTGGGTTGCCTGGGTGGCTCAGTTGATTAAGTGTCTGCCTTCAGCTCAGGTCATGATCCCAGAGTCCCAGGATGGAGCCCCACATCTGGCTCCCTGCTGGTGGGGGCATCTGCTTCTCCCTTTGCCCCTCACCCGGCTCGTGTTCTCTCTCTCTCCCTCCTCAAATAAATAAATAAAATCTTTAAAACAAACAAACAAACAAAAATCCCATCAGTACTGATGGTTATAGCTCTGGAAAGTTCTGCCCCTTTTAAATGTCTCTGCAGGGGCGCCTGGGTGGCTCAGTCATTAAGCGTCTGCCTTCAGCTCAGGGCGTAATCCCAGGGTCCTGGAATCGAGCCCCCACATCAGGCTCCTCCTCTGGGAGCCTGCTTCTTCCTCTCCCACTCCCCCTGCTTGTGTTCCCTCTCTCGCTGGCTGTCTCTCTCTCTCTCTGTCAAATAAATAAATAAAATCTTTTAAAAAAATAAAAATAAATGTCTCTGCAAGATATCAATCAATCAACAGGTATTTAGTGAGTACATATAATATTGCCAGGTATGTTAAGTACAGTTGATGTTAGTTTTGAAGAAAGTCGAGTTTTATTGCTTACGTGAATGATAAGTTCAAGATATTTTAGAAGAAACAAAATAAGTAAAAGCTGACCTGTAAAAAGGCCCTTGGCAATGGGTGACTCGGTTATATAGAGAAAAAAACAAGGGCTTTAGACTCACAGACTTAGACTCAGATCCCAGGTCTGCATGTCATTTTACCTCAAGCAACTGAATTACTTTCTCGGAGTCTCAATATCCTCATGTATTAAAATGGGGGATTTATGGGAGTAATGATTAATTTTATGACAATTTGACTAGGCCACCATACTCAGATATTTGATCAATTATTCTAGATGTTTCTGTGCAGGTATTTTTAAGATAAGCTTAATATGTAAATGAGTAGGCTTTGAGTAAAGGAGATTATTCTTCATAATGTGGATGGGTCTCATCCAGTCAGTTGAAGGCCCTCACAGAAAAAGACTGACTTCCCTGGGAGGAGAGGGAATTACCTTCGGACTTGAACTGCCACTCTTCCCCGGGTCTCCAGCTTGACAGTTTACCTTGCAGGATTTGGACTTGCCAAACCTCCACAATTGTGTAAGCCAGTTCCTTAAAATAAACCTCTCTCTTTCTTTCTTTCTCTGTTTCTCAACCTCTCTCTCTCTCTCTCTCTCTCTCCATGTCTCTCATATACATGCACACATATTGCCAGGGAGAAAAAACTTCTCCTCTACCTTCCTAGGTTTGGAGGCCTGTAAACTAAACTGATAAAACAGAGATTAGTAAGAGAAAAGACAGGTTTTTATTTATGCACATATACACAGAAAAAATGTGACTGGGATCAGTTAGAATTATAGACCATCTTAATAGGGGAAGGGGAGGAGGAGAAGGGTACTTGCAGGAAAACAAGTAATTTCTTAGAATTGCTGGGGGGAAGGGCACTTATGGGAGAACAAATGACTTTTAGGAGAGATAAATGGACCCTTAGGAGGATAGATGGGAGATTATTATAATTTTGTGACAATGTCTGTTTACGTGTGGTGCAGACTTCTGTCACTCGTGGTAAGAGTCAATCTTTCCTGTTCTAAAACTCCCAGAGAGAAGATTTATGAGTTGAGTTTTGGGGGGAGTCTCTGCTTCTACGCAAATAAGGGGAGTTCAAAACCTGTATCTTTTGACTTGCAAATGCCTTCAGCTCAAAATAATTTTTATGCTACCGTGTTACATTCTGGACCCTTTCAACATCCTGTTGGTTCTGTTGTTCTAGAGAACCCTGACTAATACAGTGGAATACTTTGAGGTTTAAATATAACTTATGTAAAGTTAGATACAATGTATGTTAGGACTCATTCAATAAGTGATAGCAATTATTACTAATTTGTTCTAAGAGAGATATCAGATAATATTTTGACTGAACTATGAGCTTGAATGTCTTAAATTCTTAGATTCAATTTTCAAAATTTAAAAATATATACAAATATGAAAGCTACAACATGAAGTAATATGACTGATTTTTACTATTATCCCTGAATGTAAGCAGTAAAATTACCCCCAGTCTTCCAAGTAGCTGGTAGTGAAGGTTCTAGAACAAGGCTGCCTTAATTCAAACTATTTGAGTATGGTGGTAAGCTTTTAATTTGCGACCTCATTTTTTTTTTTTAAAGATTTTATTTATTTATTTGACAGAGATAGAGACAGCCAGCGAGAGAGGGAACACAAGCAGGGGGAGTGGGAGAGGAAGAAGCAGGCTCCCAGCGGAGGGGCCTGATGTGGGGCTCGATCCCAGAACGCCAGGATCACGCCCTGAGCCAAAGGCACACGCTTAACCGCTGTGCCACCCAGGCGCCCCTCATTTTTGTTTTTTTAAATAGCGAAACAAAATCCATTTGCAATAACTTTCAAAGCATGACAGATACCAAACTACCAAATGAGTATTTTGAAATTCGACGGAAACTCTACATTTACGCGAAGTAAAACATGCAACTGATTTTCCTGTGTAGATTCCAACGGTGTTGCATTAGTGTGGTCAGAACAGGCCGTGTCATGATAACAAGCAAATCCCAAAGTCTCCGCAGCTTGAAAGGAAGGGAATTTTTTCTCCCTCGCACAAAGTGCGTCCGGGTACAGCAGCACTCCCTTCGGGTAGCTCCCTTCGGAGCAGAGACTCAGAGAGCCGGGCTGCATCCATCTGACAGCGGCGCTGGAGCTCCTGGCTCCCAGTCGCTGCAGCAGAGAAGAGAGCACAGACGACCCAGCGGGGCTTTGTACTGCCTCAGCCCGCAAGTGCCCCACTCGCGCATCGCTTACACTCACTCGGGTTTGCCCGGCGCAAGGTCGAAGGGTCTGGCTAGTGCTGTCTTCCTTGTGCCCAGGGAGGAGAGGAGAACCAGAAATGGTGAGCCCTGACCATCTCTACTGCCTGGGTTCTCAAGTGCATGGAGTCTAAGAGGGCAATACCAACAGTGGCGGGGGCCGCGAAGAAAGCAGCCTCTTCAGATGACCTCCCTGAAGGGAACACCGCCCGCTTGGTATGTTTGATTGAAAAATCTATCCAATGCCCTATAAACACACGTTGGGTGTATAAAGTGAAATACTGACAAACTTCGTCAGGAAAATGCCACCTTAAAGCCCTGGATCATCGCCTGAAGCTGCTCCATCAAGCAAAACCTTTTTATAAAGCATCTATTGTTGTGACTGTTTTGAATAAAACGGTTTACAAATTAGAGAAAAGGCATATAAAAATCAGCTGTTCAGTACAAGAGAAAACCTTCCAACATTTTCATTTCAACTCTCTATACTTTTTTAAAATTCAAATGAGATAATGTTTGATTAATTTCGTGGTGTCCTTCAAAGCCAAGCAAATGCCTACACGACGTGATACACAGCAGAGACGTCAAGTGCCCCCTCCCTCTTGCATTCAGAAGCATTTGGAATAAACTTTAAAACCCTGTGCCTTCTTTAGACATCACTGAAAGGATCTCCTCCTTTGTCTTCATAGGTCTGTGAGTTAATTTTGCATAGAAAGCGAAAGCTTTTCTGAGCTTCGCACAAGGGCTCCAGATAGGGTTTATGATGTTTTCTAATAAAATAAAAGCTGAAGACCACTTAAGCATTTTGCAGGTTTTCTTCTGATCAGTCAATGCAGCAGAACAAGCTCAACTAACCATGTGAGTCTCTGACCTAAGTGCTTCTCCAACACATAATTTCATACCAATACGTACTGTGCTCGCAGACCAAACCCCACAGAGTGGTCATCGCATATGGTCAGGTAGTATCTTTTCCTCATTGACTGTTATAAGAAAATCCGTTGTAGGGGCACCTGAGTGGCACAGCGGTTGGGCGTCTGCCTTCGGCTCAGGGCGTGATCCTGGCGTTATGGGATCGAGCCCCACATCAGGCTCCTCTGCTGGGAGCCTGCTTTTTCCTCTCCCACTCCCCCTGCTTGTGTTCCCTCTCTTGCTGGCTGTCTCTATCTCTGTCAAATAAATAAATAAAATCTTAAAAAAAGAAAAAAGAAAATCCATTGTAATCTCAACGTGGGTTCAGTAACACAAGAGCTCCTGTAAATGCTCAAATCAGCTGGAGACATCTTCCTACAGCTGCCGGGTTGGCTAGTGCAAAAGATGTTGCCTCTATCAGTAGCCTCTGCTATTTGTCCAAAGTGCACTGCCTAAGGATGGCAAAGAAGATCCCTGCGTGAAGCTGCCAGGGCAAGATTCAAGAGTCAAATAACATCCATGCTATTTCTAATTGCAGAACTGAGGTAGGAGTCATTAGTGCAAAAGATAAAGTGATCAGATTTGCAGTGGTCCAGACACTGAGTAAACGGAATAGGGGTTGGAAAGCCTAGCCTTTTGTTATTAGCATCAGCAACCACAGACATTTAGTGAGAAAGGGCATAAAGCCTGGGCCCTGCCCTCCAGGGTCATCTAGTCGGGGTGCTGAGGAACATAAAGAAAACCTTTAGTGGCCTGTTGTTCCCTTATCCTTTGTGAGTAGTTGCAAAAGGGCTGAAGTGCCATCCCTAATGGGCAAACCAAGGCTGTTTGGGCCTATTGTTTGAGGTGTTCCTTGAGAATTGTTCATCCTGATGTCAAGACTGGCTTGGCAAGTTTCTCAAGGTTACTGAGCCCCTGGGCACTCTTTGTGTATCCAAGTTAAAGCTGCTCAGAGTGAGTTTAAACTGCTCTTGACCTGTGGGATAGTGTGTTCATGCGTCCTGATGACCATCTAGGTGGTACAAGCTCCTTCCTCATGGCACCTGGTCCCATTCCAGCTCCTTTGTTTCTTTGGGGCACAGAAGTCTTGGGGTTCATTACTGATCTACATAGATGGAATTCTAGCTCTATCCTTGTTCTGCCACATTTAAATTTTTTTTTTTTTTAAGATTCTATGTATTTATTGGAGAAAGAGACAGAGATAGCGAGAAAGAGAGCAAGAGCAGGGAGGAGAGGGAGAAGCAGGCTCCCTGCTGAGCAGGGAACTCAACACAGAGCTCAATCCCAGGACGCTGGGATCATGACCTGAGCCGAAGTCAGACACTTAACCAACTGAGCCACCCAGGTGCCCCTCTATCCTGGTTCTGCCACATTTGAATTTTATCTGATACCCTCCCCATCACCAAAATCTGCTACCTTAAAATGGTGAATGTTGCCATGTAAATTATACTTCAATAAACCTAACTTAAGAGAAAAATCCATCTTTGAAGCTTTAAATTATCTCAGTAGCCCTCCCTCAAGGCTCTGACTCTACAGGATGTAAACCACACAGACATTGGTCAGTAGGTTCTAGTAGGTGGCAAGCCTGCGTTTTCCTTCCTTTCAATCGATGGAGACTTGGTGGCTTTGGGAAGAAAAGAGACACCTTGTGGTATCTCATGATGCAGTTCTTCATACCTGTTTTTCAGTTGGGTCATGATGAGATAAGTCCAAGGAGTCCTGCATCAGCCTTTCTGGATGGGGCTAGGCCTGAACCACAGAACATCCCAGGGAATGGCTGGACATCAGATGCCTACAACTGGATTTCTCTTTTCCATACTAATATTTGATTACAATTTTCCTTTGCAAAATTCACCTATGTTTTTTGGCTTTTTCAGATGCACAGCTATTTATGAATGCAGAAGCAAGTAAAGAGGTTAAAAGAGGTTAAAAATACAATGAAAAGACAGACAGGCATTGTTGTGATGGTTAAATGTGATAACATAAGTGCAGAGCTTAACTTTATGTTAGCTGAGAGTAGGTTCTGAATAAATGCCAGTTATTAGTAATGTCATTACTGTGTTTAGAACCTGTTAGATAGAGTCCTCTGCAGTAATTATCTGATACAGTAGAGCATCTGTAAGGGGGTATATGGGAGAAATCCTCAATCCTTTTCCTAAAAGCTTTTTGGTAACTGGAATAAAAGTAAAAGGAAACCTATGAATGTGATGAATTTTTACCAAGGTTGATTTATGACAGAAATTGACTTTTCCCTAAGGGAAGACATTTCTTTTCTTCTTCTTCTTCTTCTTCTTTTTTTTTTTAAGATTTATTTATTTATTTGAGAGAGAGAGACAGTATACGGGGGAGGGGCAGAGAGAGAGAAGGAGTGAAAACATCAAGCAGACTCTCTGCTGAGTGCAGAGCCCAAGGTGGGGTTCAGTCCCACAACACCCATGCCAAAATCAAGAGTCGGACACTTAACCAACTGAGCCACCCAGGCACCCTCCTACAGGTAGACATTTTTTTGTCAGACCAACATATCTATTCACATAAAAGAAAAAGGAAAAAATCATTTGAATCTGATGCCAAAGTACAGCCCCCTTTTTATTTCTTTAAAACCTGACTTAAGAGGAACCAAGAGAAATGTGCAGTAGGCTGTCCCTAGCATGGTCCCCAAAGATCCCCACTTCCTGTTATCCACACTCTTGTGTAATCCCTTCCCTTAAGGTTGGGCTGGACTTATTCATCTGCTTCTAACAATATGGCAAAAATGATGAGATGTCATTTCCAAGATTTGGTAGTAAAAAGACTGTGCCTTTTATCTTGGGCTCACTCTCTCTCTTTCCCTCCCTCTCTCCCTCTCTGATAATTTGCCTTGGGGAAAGCCAGGTGTAAAGTTATAAGGTAGCTTTGTGGAGAGACTCATATGGTGAGGGATAGAGACCTGCCAATAACCATGTGAGTGAGCTTGGAACCCCTAGCCCCAGTTGAACCCTCTGATGAGACCACAGCCCTGAGGAATAGCTTTACTGAAACCTTATGAAAGACCTTGAGCCAGAGACCCCAGTAAAGCTGTTTCTAGATTCTTGACCCACAGAAACTGAGATAATAAATGTTTGTTGTTGTAAGCCACTGAATGTCAGGGCAGTTTGTTACACAGCAATAGATAACTGATACGAGAGGTTACATAATTGGGAGCATACATTCCCCCCCTTCCCCCTTATTCTAAGGCAAATACTGGCATAATTTCTAGCACAAGGAAGGAGGGCTTCATAACAAATAACCATAGTCTTGAGCGTTGAATGTATGCTCATTCATGCTACTAAAAATTACTAATGGATTTTTTTAAGTCTTTAAAAATATTGTGGCAGTTGGGGGAGGTTGGTGGAGCTCCTAAAAATCATGTCATATGAAGACTGAGGTGATATGGGTGCTGTCTTTTAGAATGTGAGTGGAGCTGTGTGGGAATAGACATGTTTCCCTTGTTCTATGTGACCCTGAAGGGTAGAGCAAAATGCAATGACTGGAAGTTACAGGCAAGCGGGTTCTGGCCCCACTGAATTTTGCTTGTATTTCCACAAAACACTAAGAATAAAAGTCATGTCAACTGTTTGACCCTAAAAATTAGATCTACATTTGAAGGTTATCTGCAAACAATGAAAATGCTACTGTCTGCGTAAGCTGGAATTGTGGGTGATTTTTTTAAAGTTATTATTTTTCCAAATTATTCTTTACGTTGTTATATTGTCTTTGCAATTAAAATGAAATGTATTACAGGAAAAGAATGCTACACACTTCGTATTGTGAGAACATTTCCTGTTTTGGTTTGTTACTGTGTCTCAGGCTGACTATCTCTTTTCTTCACAGAGAAAAGTCTGATGATCCCAGGCAACACCCTTTCTTCAAAACCATCAATTTTGCTCGCCTGGAAGCTGGCCTAGTTGAGCCCCCATTTGTGCCAGACCCTTCAGTGGTTTATGCCAAAGACATCGCTGAAATTGAAGATTTCTCTGAGGTTCGAGGAATCGAATTTGATGATAAAGATAAGAAGTTCTTCCAAAGATTTGCAACAGGTGCTGTCCCTATAGCATGGCAGGAAGAGATTATAGAAACGGGACTGTTTGAAGAATTGAATGACCCCAACAGGCCTGCAGGTTGTGGGGATGGTAATTCATCCAAGTCTGGTGTGTGTTTGTTATTATAAGTTGTTCTCTCCACCAGATGGGCAGCAGGAATC